>NW_016157873.1:132964-183283 GCF_001687245.7 Rhagoletis zephyria
CGCATTTCTGGCTAGTATATTTCGGGACGAATGGATAAAGATTGAGCCAAGAGCTTGTGTGAGCAAATCCAATTTTTGGCAGCAAATGTCAGTTACGCGATTTTGCAGAACGACGATACGCGGTTTTGTACTTTAAACTACGACATGTATATGACCAACATTAACACCAATAATAATATCACCTTTGAATTCCAATGGAGACATACTCTTGATCACAAGTGATACTTTGAACTGAGTAGGCCATTGAGAAGTAAAGTCCACTCTCGTCGTACAAAAATCACACTCTATGAGTCACTCACCATGCCTATGCTGGTATAAGGTGCGGAGGCATAATAACAAACGCAATACAAATATTACATAGAAACTATTACGTAAAGTAATTCAAGGTTACATACACTGAAAAAAATTATGATTCTTTTGAGTAAGATGGATTTTTTCAGCGGATATTGCGTTCTCAAGTGTAAATATATAGGTACTCGAGAAGTAAATATATAGGTACTCTCTTATAAGAGGCATTAAAAATAAACCTAAATAATACTTGCCTGATTTTAGTTATTTTTAGCACATTTGTGCTGTGCAGGAACATAGGTATTTTCTTCACACAATTTTAATAGTGCGTGTCATAAACTATTGTAAGACTAGCAGGCCTCGTATGCGCGAGACTTCGCCACGCGCTGAATGTGTAGATCTTAAATAAGATGCGATTGACACCTAAACAGGGTGCAACCCTACTAAAAAATAATATATAATTGCGCATCTGGAGGCCAAACCCTTTCATTTGATACCTCATTTCTTGGAATCGAACGAACAGCCCACATTTTTAAATTTTTCGCCCAGGTCGCAACCCTCTTCGAAAAATAAAACCTTATTGCAGATCGGAAGGTCAAGTCTTTTACTTTGACAACTCATTTTTTTTAATTGAATGAACTCCGCAAATCTAATGTCATTAACAAAAAATACCCGCGCGTATTATACATGCATAATTTTTAAATTAGTGGCAACCCCACTCAAACAAAAAATAACAAAAATATTGCACATGCAGGTACCATATCCTTTCACTTGGTACCTCAGTTTTTGGTCCAACAATCGGTGAAGATCTTATAATTTTTAAAAAGTGGCAACCCTACTCAAAAAGTAATACCTTACTGAGCATCTAAAAGCCAAGCCCTTTTATTTGACACCTCATTTCTGNGATTTTAGTTATTTTTAGCACATTTGTGCTGTGCAGGAACATAGGTATTTTCTTCACACAATTTTAATAGTGCGTGTCATAAACTATTGTAAGACTAGCAGGCCTCGTATGCGCGAGACTTCGCCACGCGCTGAATGTGTAGATCTTAAATAAGATGCGATTGACACCTAAACAGGGTGCAACCCTACTAAAAAATAATATATAATTGCGCATCTGGAGGCCAAGCCCTTTCATTTGATACCTCATTTCTTGGAATCGAACGAACAGCCCACATTTTTAAATTTTTCGCCCAGGTCGCAAACCTCTTCGAAAAATAAAACCTTACTGCAGATCGGAAGGTCAAGTCTTTTACTTTGACAACTCATTTTTTTTAATTGAATGAACTCCGCAAATCTAATGTCATTAACAAAAAATACCCGCGCGTATTATACATGCATAATTTTTAAATTAGTGGCAACCCCACTCAAACAAAAAATAACAAAAATATTGCACATGCAGGTACCATATCCTTTCACTTGGTACCTCAGTTTTTGGTCCAACAATCGGTGAAGATCTTATAATTTTTAAAAAGTGGCAACCCTACTCAAAAAGTAATACATTACTGAGCATCTAAAAGCCAAGCCCTTTTATTTGACACCTCATTTCTTGTAATCCAACGATAATAATAATTTTTTAGACAGGTGGCAACCTAAAAAATGAAAGTTTTTGTACATGCGAAGGCCAGGCGCTTCCATTTGGTATCTCATTTTGATATCCAATGAACGGCGAAAATCTTTTAACTTTTTAATAGGTGGCAATCCTATTCAGAAAAGTAATATACTATGGCACATATAGAGGCTAAGCCTTTTCGTTTGACGCTGACGGTGCAGAACTGATGTCTATGCTTATTATGATTGCATAGTAATTTTATTAAGAGGACGCAACCCTATTTAAAAAAAAACATTAGTGCTTTTCTAGAGGCCAGTCCCTTTCATTTGACACCTCATCTTTTGTACAAACAAAGAATCTCGAATTTCCTTTACACTATGTATAGAAGTTTCAACTTCAGTCCAACTCCAACTAAGCAGTCCAAAATATTGTTGCGTCCAACTTGATTGCGCGTTGGATGGATGTATCGGATCTAGTTAGAACTAGTTTAGCCTAGGAAAAACTAGTTTGTCCTAAGATCGGGTTTGGCCGATGTACATAAGTAAGCTTAGGCTTGCCAAATGTCCGGGTCTAGGAACCTCCGTGCTTGGGGCAAAATATTCGCGCTGCGGGTTTACCATTAATTTCTTCGAGTTGCGGTTAAACACTTTGAGATTATCCGATTTACTGGAAATATGACTAACAACAACAAGTGGGTTTCTTTTTAATTTTCGTGTACGACATTTGCTATGTGATATGCATTTAAATCGCTCTGTCAGTGTCGCTTAAAATATTTTAACAATCTTGTCATTGCTGGAACTATCACAACGTGATGTTTTCTGCTTTATGAGCAAAGAATGCTACCAAAATTTTAAGCTTACGACACATCCTACCAACGAGAAAAGAACTTACCAATTTTGGTAGGAAAAGCCCAAAACGGCAACTCCGCTTGCGACCAAAGTATTTTTTTCGAAAGACATTTAGCAGAGATTCTTCATTACCAAAAACTTTCAATAAACGGGTAGTAAGGAAAAGATTTATGCGAAAGTAGTCAGCTATTGAAAAATATAATTTGGTTGAGTTATTTAACAATGCGACAATTAAAATTGGTACAAAAAACTTTTTACTATAATTTATGATACGCACTGCTAAAATTTTATGAAGAAAATGCCTCTGTGTTCTTGCACAGCACAAACATACTAACTCAAATCGAGCTAGTATTATTCAAGTTTATCGCGAAACAAATTTGCATTTCAATGCCTCGTATAAGAGGGCACCTATATATTTACTACTATTTTATGCACATTTGAGAACGTAATATCCGCTGAAAAAATCAATCTTACTCAACAGAATTATAATTTTTTCGGTGTCTGTGACCTTGAATTACTTTACGTAATATCTTCTATGTAATATTTGTATTGCGTTTGTTGTTATAACGAGATGATGTTTTTTTTTCTTTTTGCAACAAAGATTTAACCTATTTTTTGATCCTATTAACTAGTATGTTTTTGTTTTTATGCTGGCTATTGTTGCAGTTGTTACAGCATTTGTAGACATAAAGCATTCAGTTAACAAGCAATTTACATAACTACATGTGTTTTTCTTGTTTCATCAGTCGAGCTTGTTTTGATTGTTTTTTATTTCACAAGCTTTGGGTTAAAATGCATACAACTGCGTTTTTGCGAGCTCTTTATTAATTGTATTGCTAACATGTTGATTAGTTTTTTTTGCAGGAATAATAAAAACCATTTACATGCAAATTTCATAAAAAATAATATAATAATATTTCATTTCATTTATTACCAATTTGGTGATATGACACCATTAATATTCGAAATAAATCCTCTTGCACAACTCTTCCTTCGCAAGAAATCTGCAAACACTAATGGCGATTTCGTTTCTACAAAAAATGTTGCTTTCTCATCGACCTCTTCTTATNCATTAATATTCGAAATAAATCCTCTTGCACAACTCTTCCTTCGCAAGAAATCTGCAAACACTAATGGCGATTTCGTTTCTACAAAAAATGTTGCCTTCTCATCGACCTCTTCTTATTGTTTGCGCGTAGAGGGCAAGGAGAAGGTTGCAGTTTTCGGTAGAAACGAAACATCCCTTGTTTAGACTTTTGCAAAAAAAAAAAACAAAAATACTCTTTCTTTAATTTTCTTCTCATTAACAACCTTTTTCTTTTATTTTTATTTTAATTTGTCCAACCAATTAACAATAAATCCGAACTGGCATATTGAAGATGATAAAATATGACTTCCACTTCGATAAGTAATCGGAAAAAACAAGTGCAGACACCGATTGGACTGAGTGGAACGTGAGTTTTCAAGTAGTTTTGAGCGAAAACTGGTTTTCGTTTGACAGATTTTACATAGACGAAAACACAAGTTTTAGGTCGAAGTTTAAAGTGTTTCTGAAATGTACCGTTATATGAAAAGTGGGCGTAATTTTAGTACGATTTCATTAATTTTTAACATTTTGCTTCTATGCGGCAAGCATAATAATCATACAATGGTACAAATTGGTGGAATGGTTACCGAAATACACATATGCGGTCATAAGTGGACGGTGCTACGCCCATTTTCCAAACTTTTATCGTAAACGTATTTCTTGCTAAAGATTTATTGCAAACCTTNGTTATATGAAAAGTGGGCGTAATTTTAGTACGATTTCATTAATTTTTAACGTTTTGCTTGTATGTGGCAAGCATAATAATCATACAATGGTACAAATTGGTGGAATGGTTACCGAAATACACATATGTGGTCATAAGTGGACGGTGCTACGCCCATTTTCCAAACTTTTATCGTAAACGTATTTCTTGCTAAAGAATTATTGCAAACCTCAATTTTGAATAAATTAGCTTCAGTATTTACTGATTTATCGATGATTTCNAAAAAAAAAAAACAAAAATACTCTTTCTTTAATTTTCTTCTCATTAACAACCTTTTTCTTTTATTTTTATTTTAATTTGTTCAACCAATTAACAATAAATCCGAACTGGCATATTGAAGATGATAAAATATGACTTCCACATCGATAAANAAGATTTATTGCAAACCTCAATTTTGAATAAATTAGCTTCAGTATTTACTGATTTATCGATGATTTCGTATTTCTCTAAATTACCGTTATATGGAATGTGGGCGTGGTTATTGTTCGAATTTTATAAATTTTCAGTCGTTCGGTATGTTGTACCAAGGTCAACAACTGTGCGAAGTTTGGGGGAAATTGGCGCAGCGGTTACCAAGATATACACATGTAATCATAAGTAGGCGTGGCTACGCCCATTTTCCAAAAGCTTACAATATTCTTATTTTTCGTCTAAAAATCATTGTAAACAGCAATTTTGAGTGAATAAGCTTCAGTAGTTACTAAAATATCGCCGTTTTTCGTATTTCTGAAAACTACCGTTATATGGGAGATAGGCGTGGTTATTGTGCGATTCAATATCTTCTGTCCTACGTTGAATAGAAGTATACGTACCAAGTTTCGTTAAGATATCTCAATTTTTACTTGAGTTATTGTGTGCACAGACCGACGGACGGACGGACAAAAGAAAATATTTTGGTAGGTGCCTCAAATCCTATCTTGGAAACATTTTTTTTTTGTTTTGACCACTCTAATGTACATAAATATTAACGTATAATTTATGCTTCTAAGTACATACATACATACCTATCAACCGACCATACTACATGACGCCATTATTCTAAGCTGTTGTGTGCTGCCTCCACAGCTGACGTTGGCATTGTGATAACTTTATAGTTTTGCATGGTTAAGTGTGATTGCATGTATGTTGTCATTTTGAGAAGCTTGTTTACAATCACACGAAGACTTTAGCAATAACCGTTACGCCTAAGCTTATGATAAAATTTTAAATAATTTTGTAAGGTCACATTGTAGCATATTTGGCAGTTGGCTTGTGGGTGTGCACATGTACGCATGTTCATTCTCACATAAACTAAGCGCATATATACACACACATACATATATTTATTTATAGTACATCGTCCTGCAGAAAAAATTATTAATTGATAACAAATAAACCACTTGAAGTTAACTTTTTTGCAGGATATCTCTAAAATATTTAAGTTCTAGTTAGCTACAAAAATCTAACTTGAAACTAGTTGAAAAGTAATGCAGGAGTAATGCAGACGTAATCGGGGAGATTGTATTCTTTGAACCAGTTTCTATTTAAATATCCTCATACAAATTCTACTTTGAATACACTTTTTTTGAACTTCACAAATACTTTTTCGAATTCAGGACAAAAAAAGGGAAGATAGAAATTTTCATTTTGAAGTTATATCTGACGTAGTTCGTATATGGGACCCCCTACAGATGAATATGTAAACAAATATGTAATGCTAAATAAAGTGAATTAATAAACAAGTAAAAAAAATACAATAAAAAATTTATTTGTTTGCTGGGTTAGAGCTGCTTCGGCCGTTGAGTTAAAAGCGAAATATGTAAATCTCCTTTACACTCCTACGTGTTTCGACACATTTCGCGCCTTCCTCAGGGAGTCTGTGTTTTTTTTATTAGAATGGCAAACAATAAACATGAAATACAACAATTCGAATCTTACATTTAACATCTAACTCACATTTAATAATAATAACATTTATGTCACAGGAAAGAAAGAAAATGTATTGTTTTTATTATTGATATTTCATGTCCAAAGGTAGTTAGTTACAAGTTAGTTGGCATGAAATGCAGAGGTAACCCTTGAGCATTTCGCGACCATCGCCATAGAAATATAGTTAGCTTTGCTCAAAGAAAATACATATAGAAAGTAGTGACCTTTAGTTCCTTCCTAATCAACTTCAAGTTAACTTAAGGTTAGATACATTTTATGCAGGACGGATTATGTAATGTAGCTAGTATGCATAAGTGAACCAACACGAAAATTCGGCAAAGATTTGTTGCTATAATGGAAGGTGACACGTAAGCAGGTGAACTGAATGAAAAAATTCTTAAAAGACATATGTACATATTGTTAGCCTTAATATAGAAAGGCCCTAACTCATATAGTCGCTGAAATGCAAAACAGTCGTAACTGACTAAAATGTTTATTATGATGTAGGGACTTATAATTCGATAAAATGCATCATAATCAATCAAAAAGGGAATTTTAGATTTTTACTTAGTTACAGATTTTTGTATTTCAGCGACGATGTGAGATAGGGCTTTTCCATATTAAGGGTAGCGATATGTAGGTACGGTCATATGTACGTACATACATCTATATATGTGAGTAAGATTCCATCACATGTCGGACTGTCAAAACAGTAAAAATGAATGAACAAGACCAGGATGCTAGCAGAAATCAATAATATTGTACAAGTAATATACTTAATACTATTGTAATATTTAATGATACAAATGAGCGTACTATATATGAATAAATCAGAAGCGAAATCTATTAAAAGACTGTTAGTTTCACATGGCTGCTACTTAATATACCTATACAAAATGAAAATAGATGTAAAACACTAACAACTTGCTTGAAGAGGCCAAAAGCTATTTGTGTGTCAAGTTGGATAGAGATCAATAAAGCGTGCAATGAGACTGCTCTTTTACGTGGAATCCCCTGCAATTCGATCTATTAGTCTTACCCCACTTTTTTCTGAAAACACTAGAACGACTACTCGAAATGTACATTCGTCAAAAGATAAAGCCCTGTAGGTTATCTAACTGCCAGCATGCATATTTTAAAGGCAACTCTTGGGACACAGCGTTCCACTTTATCGTCACCAAAATTGATAAAATTCTAGCTCTCGAAGAAATTAATTTAGGTGGTTTTCGACTATGCCTTGTGACTTGTCATTGAAGCTGCCTTCAAGAAAGTTCTACCAGAAACTATTGTCAAATCCCTCTTCCAACTATGATTTTCGCCACCTTTAATGGTTTTTATTCGAGTTCTTTTTTCAAGGCCTGCCAAACTTAAGTCTGCGATTTACAACTATTCATTAATATTTCGAATTTGATTATATTTCTAAGCATGGGCTTTTAATGCTCTCTGACACCGGGCCCAGCATTGGCGGTGCCCTTGCCAATCGTTGTGATTAACTCTCGGCAAGTAATCCTTGTAGGGCTTGTTGAAGGATAATTTCGGTAGCATTGTGTCTGTGAGCTTGATGACGGGATTTTCAAAGGCTGGGTTTGCAACAATCGAGCGTACTTGAAGGTCTTCACTCCTTATGCTCATTAAATTATTGAGTCGCAAAGAGCTCCAGCAAGCCTCATTGTCAATTTGTATGGCTAGAGGTGGTAAGTTAAATCGTGATTCCCCCGCCAACCCACATTCAACGTAAGCATCACAGCGCTAATATAAGAATTTGCAACATCTGTATTTTTATAGTTTAAATGAAGACAAACGATTCCTCGGAATTGAAGGAAGTACTTAAGGTGATAGTAAAACAAGCTGCAGCTGTTGCTGCGGCAACATGACAGATGATAGTATGTAGAAATAGAATAGGAAAACAAGGGCATATCGGTAGGTACTGCTAATTTGTTAAATTCCTAGGAATTATGCTAATAGTTTCAAGCGAATTTTTATTCACTCTATTGGCTGCTGCCTTAATCTAATTTCTTAGGAATTAGGTCAATACATTTTTAAAATTTTTTACTTGAACGTATCTGATTGGCAGCTGCCTTTATATTCTATGTTTGTATTAGGATTAAGAATTTCTGTAAAAGGTTGGAGAGTATTTTGAAATAGAATAAAGGGTAGATCTTCTCCAGTACTCAAGAAATAAAGTTGTTCTTTATTTAACTCTGTCGCAGTAAATAAAGATAATAACGTAAACGAAGTCTGTCGCCGTAACCGAGTGGAGCAAGAAACCAAGTGGAGTACCTGTGATTATTCCCTGCACTTTGGTTGGGCAGGTACGGACGACTCTGGTAATGCTTGACATTTGGCAACAGCTGTGATAGGTGACCTCCAGTTAAGGTTTTTGTTAAAGGTTATCCCTAAACACTTCGCCTTTCGCGATAACTCAATTTCCCAAATCCACGGCGGGGTTAAGACAAATCGATTTTCCTTCTTTTGGTGAAGAGGACGATGGTGGAATTTAAAGAGTTTATTGACAGACCGTTTTTAGAACACCATTTCTCAGTTTTAAGGCTGCCTGCAATCTAGAGGTAATATTGTTTGCATTAGACATACAGTGACTCAAACAAGTAACCACGTGTGTTTTTTTTTAATATTCATAATGTTTTTCGAGCAATTTTTTTTTTTGTTATCTTTCTATAAAAATATTGCTTTTGCGGTTTCTTTTATATAACAAGGGCAATTTACAAAATCTGGCGTTGATTTTTTTTTTAATTTGTTGCGAACGGTCTACCGCATTTTATTTCATAAGAAATTCATGCTTATATGGAAAAAAGTGCAAAAATTCCGTAAAAAAAAATTTCAAAAATCAACGGGATTTTTTAGTCGGTTGAAAATTGCACTTCATTAGACTAAAATTGTACGGGCTATAAAACTGCTTACCCAAAAATGTTCTATATACTCAGATTAAATAATTAAAATTTTGATGAAGATTTGTTGAATTTTTTTAAATTTTTTATGAAGTTTGAAACTGTGATTGTATGGTTTTGTTTAAAGTTTGAACAATATTTTTATAGAAAAATTACAAAAAAAAAAATTTAACTCGAAAAACATCATGAATATTTAAGTCACTGTATCTTCTTACCGTGTCCGAGGTTTTTCGGTAATAATAATCTCATTTTACTAAGTTTAAAAAATGTATGTACTAAATCTTAAGGTTATGATTAGTGTACCAAACTAGAAAAAACTTACCCAAAATACTATATTTCGGTCCAAATGGCAACTGTGAGTATATGGACGAAATCAAACAGGAGCCAAAACTGTATCACAATGGGCCACGTGTGTTATCATTTCTGATCTGGACAAGAACAACCTAACCTAACCTACTGAAGTGCGCGTATTTAATTTGAATCGGGCGGTGACACGCCCCTTTTCCAAATACATTTAAAATAATCTAATTTCTTCTTGAAACCTTAATCCAATTACATGTTATTTTATGGAAGTTACAGTCGTGTCTTGCTCACTTAGAGGAAACAAATCTATTTAAGCTTTCGAATTTTCTCTTTCTGCACCACAACAAATACATACATACATAGCTCGCGAACAGTGTCTGTTCTTCTATAAATTATTCAAAATATTCGACTGAGTTATTTAACGCCAATTGAATAACTTTAAATGCTCACCCAAATACTCGGTTCGTAGTGCTATTGAGCTACTGAAATGTAAAAAAGCTAAGAAGTACATAGTCGCCAACAAAGAAAGGAGGAAAGAAGAAAGTAAACAAATTTGCATTGCTTAAAATGGCGAGCACCGCAAAGTTCTATTAAAATTAGTCCTTGCTGGCGTACTCAGCTGGAATATTGGTGCTACGTAGTTTGCCTAAGGCATGAGTTTTCAACAAAAAATTAAATAATAATTTATGACTTGTGGCTGCGTAGGAAGTGCGTGTGGCGGACGGTGGCGGAGGGTGTTAGAGCGCCAAGAATGAGCTAGAAATGCTTTTGTATTTGTAGCATACGAGTATGTATGTATGTATATCAAAAAAAGTAGCCTGGGTTCGCTTTTTTCACTTTACGGCACTTGAGGTGGTAAAATTTGCTGCTTAGAGTAGACTACAGGAAATGGCTTCAGTTAGGGTAAATAACAATTCAGTAGCATTTAAGATACTTTATCGTCTTCTTCAGTTGCGCTTATTACTTTTTCCATACAACTTTTTGTTTGTGTCATTACTTAACAACGCAATCACTTTCAATGCGGTTTTCATTGCCACCTCCTTACATCTACTCAATTTTAAACCAAAGCTTCAGTCGCTAAAAATCACAGCAACAACTCTGATACTCCAATGGGTACTTTGTGCTGCTTGATTTATTGTTTCTACACCAAAGTCTTTTGCCTCAGTTGCATTTTGTGTTTATTTTGCAGTAATTTTTTATTGTGGCATATTTTGCTAACTTCCTTCCCTTTTTCTTTCCTTCCGTTCTTTGCATTTTGTTAGGTTTGTAGGTATGTAAGTGTGTCTTATTGTTTATTTTTTACAAAAAAATGAAAACGATTTAAAAACATGAACGTACACATACATATACTTACAGATTGCTTATGAATGACTTTTTAAATGGTATGGGGAACGAATTTTTGTGATGTAAAAATGTATACCATTTGCTTTTTTTTATTTCTTCAATATACAGCATCGGCTCTCATTTTAGAATGATATTGCTTGTCCCCTGTGTTTTTTAGTTATTTTGAGAAATTTTCAATTAAAACAGTTCATTCTATAACAAAATCCACATAAAACTTTGCACAAAATTAAAAAATGCAACAAATTGTCAACCTTTCAAATTCCTTTCTCAGAATTGCTAGATTTTTTTTTGCGTATACAGTTTTATAGCCCATTCAATTTTAGTGCAATAATCTGCAAGTTTCAAGTGGCTGAAAATTACCGTAGATTTTTTAGAATTTTTTTCGCCGAAGGTATTGAAGGTTTCTCCATATAAAAATAAATTGTGTTTTTATATAAGCAAATGTGAAAAAAAATAAATTAAAGAAATCTACGGTAATTTTTAGCTACCAGAATCTTGCACACTACTGCACTACAATTGAATTTTTAAATTTTCTACAAAGTTCTAAACTAGGGTGTATTTGGGTTTTGTTAGAGAATGAACTGTATTTCAATTGAAAATTCTTAAAACTAAATAAATAAACATAAGTGACAGAAAAATATCACTTTGAAATGGGGGTGTTATTACATGACGAATTGAGAACATCCATATTTCCTTAACGATACAAAAAATATGAGTATTCCTAATAAATTGAAAATTCAATTTTTTTTTAATTTTTTCCAATAAAATTTTTTTTAAAAAAACTTATTTTTGTTTAAATAGCCCTAACCGCGACATCTTTTTTTTAAATTTTCTTTTTGATGCAGAAATGCATCTAGATGCCTTAGGAATATTTCTGCATCAAAAAGAAAATTTTGAAAAAAATGTCGCTACGTTAGTTTGGCGGTTAGGGCCTCGGCATGTTGTTTTGTTAAAAATATTTGTATTAAGAAATATTCTTTCTCAAAAAAATTTGGTTTTGAAATAATTTTTTTTTCTAAAAATTACTTCTCTTTTCAAACATTTTTGCTTTACTTTTTTTATAAACATATTTTTTTGTATAGAAAAATGGTTTTTAAAAATTACGCCCTTATTTTTTTCTCTAAAAATTCATAATTTTTTCAAAACAATTTTTTTCTAAGAAGTGTTTTCTAATGCTTGACAAATTTTTCAAGTTTTCTAAACAAATGTGTATTTCTTTGAAAAAAAAAAAATTGAACAAAATCCTTTGGGCAAAATATTCCTTTTAGTTCTGAAAGCGTTAAAGTGTACGTGGCTGCAGTGGCAGTTCTTTTGCTATTCTGGGTGTCGGTATCATCAAAGTAACTGTATGCGCTCATCGTCCCTCTAGGCAATGGGCTCTGACCGCTACCTTTAAGAGCCCGGAACATATTCTGGCAGTCGCTAATTTTGAAGTCTTATCACTTAATGATGACCAGGAGGATAAAGCCACATTGTCCTCAATCTCAGCACTGAGCAAATTGGACAGCAGATATAAAATATTCGGTCTTGAAAAAGATGAGATGGCGGAAACATTTTGCGCATCTGCTAATCTATGATTAGATGAAAGTTAAAAACAGACATTCTAATGACAATCGTAATACATTTTTCGTCTTCTTGATGGGCGGCTAATTTGCGCACATTCATTATTTCTCGACTGTTCAGTAAAGAGTATCCCCTATTCTAAATGTTAATACATACATAAGGCTTGCAAAATCAAATCAGCCTTGATTTTATGTCCTCCAAAACCATGTCAGTCTCTAAATTAAGCGCAAAGCAGAGTCCTTGGAGAGAAAGAAGTCTTAGGCGGCTCTAAATAGCCATAGTGCAGTCATTAAAGTTCGTAGTAGAGCTATGCTTGATCTGCGAAAAACAGCTATAGCTTCTATTATTTGAGAAAGATGGTAACCTTTTATTTTTTTACGCAAAAACGGTTTTACGTTTTTGGTGAGAAATTCTTAAAGTTTGCAACTATGATTTCCAAGTACCACGATTGATTTCGAGATTTCAGCTGGAAAAATTCCGCGTACGTAATGACTTTGGAACAATGTAAGCAGTTAAGTGAAAACGGGCGTGGCATATTCAGTAAGACTTTCGCTTGGGCTTTTTTCATAATCAAACATCTACGCTCGCACTTGATTTCTTTAGTACATGCGTTTAACGTGCGATTTCAGCTATGCCAATGGAAACTGTATCCTTCGGTTAGATTGCTTTCGAATTCTTCAAAGTCAAAAGAAGAAAGTAAGAAACGAAAAACACCCAACATCAATAAGCACAGAAATGGTAAATGCCTGCAATTTCACTGTTAACTATCTACATATACAGCAGCTGGCTCGTTCCGCGTTTACCTTCATTTTTTTTTTTACTGTATCCACTAACATCCTTACTCTAGCTGCTGCTCGTCCATTCTTCATTCAGCACACTCGCACAATTTATTGCCCTTCAGCTATGTTGCCGTGTTGTAGTACGAGTATCTAACGCTGTTATTGCTTTGATTGTGCATTCGGCATTGTCTGCGCGTCTAGCGGCCTGCCTGCCTGCTGTCAGTCTACGCATTATTCTGGCCGTTCGTCCTACATTTCAGCGCTTCCTCGTAGCCATTTGCTAACTTTTCACTTCCGTATCCGCAGTTAACTGCTTTTATTTTCTGAGCACGCAAGACGAGAAATCGATAGCTATGAGCTACATAAAGACGAGGCAACAACGTGCTCCGTGGATTGGATTGTATACATATTTACATTTGTGTTCGATTCAGTAGAACATACGTAGAACTTAGAGTTGTAGAGTGTCATTCAGATGCTGACATATACATTACGGGGAGAGAGGAATTGGTAGCATTTATTGAAGGAAACGATTATGCAGGTACCTATTCATAGATTCAGTTTGTGCATTGCTATATTCAGAACTTATACCCGACAGGTGTTATGAAGTGGTTACTATTCCTTTGGACATTAATGGCACCTACATATTTGTATATACATATATACGAAGGCAGAACAGACAGCACTCAGTGGTCTCAGAATGGCAGAAAGTCCCACTAAGTGCTTGACTAAACTCTAGACATCTGCGCCCATGCCATGGCGGAAGAGAAGGAGGAGGCGTCCAAGGATCTTTTTTATGAGCGGTTGGAGCGCACATACGAGCGCTGCCTTCGCCATGATATCAAAACCGTGCTTGGACAAGGTAGGCAAGGAATGGATTTATGGAACCATTGTCGGAAAATTCAGCCTCCACGACGAAACGTCAGACAACGGACTGAGGCTGATCGACTTCGTCCGGACCCGAAACCTGGTAATATGCAGTACTAGGTTAAAGCATAAAAAGATCCATCAAGCTACGTGGTTGTCTACAGATCGAAAAACGAGAAACCAACAAAACGACATATGCGAGCAGGGGAACCACATCTCTCGCTCATTAAGTACCACCGACGAAGAAGTAGTCGGATTTCAGCGAGCCCGAAACTGGTACGATGAGGTGTGTTAGGAAGCTGCGAAGAAAAAAGATGCCGTCTACAGGGCCACGCTGCGATCGGGTGCAACGCGCGCTATGTGGGACCGCTATAGAGAACTAAAGAGGGAAGCGAGACGTATTTGCCGCAATAAGAAGAAAGAGGCCGAAATACATAAGTGTGAAGAGCTTGAAATGCTGGCCGACAGAGAGTTAGGCTACTTACGGAAGGTCTCAAGACCAGGGCGTACTCCTGTAAGTACAGCAATGGCGACCTAGTTACCGATGTTCAGAACGTACTTAAATTATGGAGGGAACACTTTTCCACGCTACTAAATGGTAGGAGCACTGAAATTTGTGTAGAAGAAGAACCCCAGCCCCCAGTCCATGATGACCGAGTCGATGATCCACCGCCTAACTATGATGAGGTACTACTAGCAATAACGCGGCTGAAAAACAACAAATATGCTGCAGCTGACAGCCTGTCAGCTAAGCTATTCAAGTACGGTGGCGAGGAGTTGATGAGGTACATCAACTCTTATGAAGAAAACGCACAGATGAAAGCATGCCCGACGACTGAAATTTAAGTGTGCTCTTCCCAATCCACAAGAAAGGCGACTCCGCCATTCGCGCCAACTACGGATCAGCCTTCTAAGCGTAGGTTACAAGGTCTATTAAGGGTACTTTGGACATTGTTCACCAGCTCATTATTGTTTTTCTGAAAAAAATTTGGACGTATTTCTACAGACCAGCATCTCAAGCTCTTCGCACTCAAGTATTTCTGCCACTGTCTTCCTTTTTGTTTGTAATACGTCGCTTTTGCCTTCTCAATTCTCGACAACGCTCTCGCACTGCTCGAATTGCGCCCGATGGTAGCGTACCAGTGTAGGAAGCGTCTTTCTCTCCTGAGGCGACTGGATATTCCTCATCGTACCAACTAATAGTGTTTGCAAGTTCGCTAAAATATGATTGACGCCTATGCTGTATGTAGAGAACGAGAATCATGGTAGGGATTGATGTGTTGAACAATGATATCAGAGAGCCGCATTCAGAGCTGAGTGCTGTTGCTGTAATAGCATGCAAATTCACCAAAGAGTTTTTGAGGAACGATGCTAGTGACAGTCCTTGGCCAGATATGCATATAGGTCGTTCCGGTTACCTAGATGCGACTGTCGTGGTAACGAGAGCTGAGTGTTGAATCTGTTGGCTTCCGAGTTTTCCTTGTCTATTAAATTATGCAGGTACCTATATGACGAGCTTTGCTATATAGAGCCGATTACGTACAAATATTGGCTGCCACCATATAGCGGTCCGAGTAAATGACTGCTCGTACTACCTATATACGTTTAGAACACTAGAAACGTTACTTTCGCCTATCACAGCAAGATCGATATGGTTTTGCGTTTTTCGATCTGGTGGCATCAACGTTTTACTATTGAATCTTTGTATGCTTTTCTTAGGCTCCAATGTAGTCGACCAGCAGTAGTGGAGGTTTAGTCGCGTGAGCTAAATTTTTAACTGGAAGACCAAAAGTACTCCCTTTGCCTATCCAGGCATTAAAGTCACCAAACATGATTTTTGTATCGCGGCGTTTTTATTTTTTTTTCTCTGACATCAGGATTTATTTTAAAGGACTTTGTTATTTCAAAGATATGATTAATACCAAAAACTATTTAAAAAATTCAATGCAATGTAGAACCAAAATATGAGTACGAAATGCAAGAGGAAATTTCCTTAGAATTTAAAAAATTAAACATTTTTGGATTCACAAGGACTAATAGGTAATTTTTTAAGCTAATAAAGTTAGAAGGACGAAATTCGAGGATGTTATCGAGTTTATATAAGTCCTTAACATATAATTTTTCAAAAACAACTATTGCGAAATTTCAAGGATACAATTTTAAAAGAACATTTTCAATACTTACCAGTCCTTTTGCACCAAAAGCTTGAATCTTGATACCCACACTTCTCCTCTAAGCACATTTCTGTGAATTTTTTAATAATTTTTGAAGTACTGACGTCAGAGTGAAAAACTAAAAACCCAATTTTACTAAATTACAAATCTTTCTAAAAATTTTAAATTTTAAAGTTTTTAGTTTTCCATGGCAAAACCGCGGCTTACAAGTAGCAACAAACTTAAGACTTCCTATACATATTTGTGAGTTGCAAGTTGTAAAGTTTACGCGGCGTAAAGAAAAACGTGTACTCTCTTATCCCCAACTAAGTGTACATTTTTAAGTCAATTATAACACCCACATAAAATTTTCGCTTAATCGGCTAAACGCAACAAAGCATTAAATTAACTCTAATATATTTTCAAAGCACTTTGCAAGTCAACAAAATGAAGCTGACGCAGGATGTCTTAATGCCTCCTGAGGTCGCTCTGAATTTTACTTAGCCCTACTGCCTAACTCAAGCACATACATACAAACATTTACGCATACATACTTAAATATGTATTTAGTATAATAAATATTAAGATAGTAACTTTTGTTGTGGTACTCACTTTCAGTGCTCCAAGCAGCTTCACAATTCTGCCATGGCAGCACACGACGAAACGAAGCGCACATATAGAATATTGTCCAGGCAATAATCAAATTATAATAGAGCATTACAATGGCCGAGACGATAACCATGCCAGCGCCGAGACCACGAAATAGTGGACAAAAGCGACGATAGATTGCTATTGGACCCAAAGCGGCATACTGACCGAACGAAAGTTCCATGAACATGAGCGGCAAGCCGGCGATAATTAACATTATTGTAAAGGGTATGAGGAAGGCGCCTGTAAAAAGAGCAATTGGCAAAAAAACACACCGCAGAGAAGTAGACATAAAAAGTCCCAATTCACTGTCATCTTCACGCATCATACTTACCGCCGCCATTGTTGTAGCACAGATAGGGAAAGCGCCACACATTGCCCAGTCCCACCGAGTAGCCGAGCAGTGAGAGTAGAAAATCAAAGCGTCCCGTCCAATTGCCACG
Organism: Rhagoletis zephyria; assembly: GCF_001687245.7. Taxonomy (NCBI): domain Eukaryota; kingdom Metazoa; phylum Arthropoda; class Insecta; order Diptera; family Tephritidae; genus Rhagoletis; species Rhagoletis zephyria. The sequence continues at coordinate 150,375 of NW_016157873.1, forward strand.
CTCCGGCTCGCTGGGCTCACCTGTGTCGAGTGCAATGAGTGCAGCACCCGAATCGCCACCGCCAATGGCTACCTTCGAAGCAGGTGTGGTGGGCGTATTAGGTGGATAGTTGATTGCATCGATGGGATCACGCCCGCCACCTGGTGGACCATCGGGCCCGTCGCCACCATCACCACCAATGCTAATGCTGATGGCTTTGCTGTGTGCGCTGCTGCCGCCGCTAGCGGGTGTGGTGCTTGTTGCAGCTGCTGTTGCCGGGGCGCTGCTGCTGTTCGGCATTTTGGCGCTGGCGGGCAGTTCAACGGTGGTGAAGCGATCCTCATTTTGCTGGAAGTGGGAAGACGAAGTAGAAATTTAACTATGATTGTAATTGCATATAAAGGGCATTTACATATACATATATGAGCACATCTCACGAGTTGTTTTTGTTTTAGTGTGTTTAGTGTTTTAGTTGTGGCTATTTTTCCTTAGTTTATTTAATGTTTATTATTTTCCTATGAAAATATAGCTGAATACATAACAAACACATATAAATCCAAACTTCAAACTTTGTGCAAAATTATGAAAAATCTTCTTTATGCTATGCAGTTTTTTGGTCTATTAAATTTTAACATATGGTGCAAATTTGAAATAGCTAGGACCTACCGTTGATTTTTTGCATTTTTTGTAGGTCGGTGTTACGCATTTTTTCCATAAAAAGTGTATTCTACCATTTTTTATCTGGGGAAAAAATGCGGAACTCCGTCAACAAAAAAATTGCCAAAAATCAACGGCATGTGTTGGTGACTTCAAATTTGCACTTTATTATACTAAAATTTGAAATCTTTAAAGATGCTGCTTAAAAAATAAAAAAATTTTGGTGAAAATTTCTAAATTTTCATAATTTTAGCACAAAGTATAAAATGTGGATTTAAATAAATGGTGTTTTTTAAGTAATTAGCTACACTTTTATTAAACAAATAATAACTATATAAACTAAACAAACTGAAGAAAGATAGCCAAAACTTGCTAAAATGTGGCGTCCCAGTTTATATGTATATTGGCCACTCAATATTCGCTTAAAATAAAAATCATTAAAATCGGCACAGTCTCTCAGGACTTTTCGGATTTGAAAAAATTGTCTTTAAATTTTATGTAACACAGTCCGACAGGAAAATTTTCTCCAAGATAAGGCTAGGCATTTCTAATAGATGTTGGGTTGCTAAATTTGTAAAAAAGCGAACGTATGTATTTTAATTTTAAGAAAATAAGGCCTACAGCAAAATCGGCTAAGCCTTTTTTTTTTTTTTGCGAAACAACTAACAAATCGGCTGCCGGCTAAACCAGATTTTCTCCGCCTGTTTGCTAGAGCAACCGGCTAAATCTTGCCGTAAAATGGCTAAACTGGCAACACTGCTAGTATAATGTGCGTGGGTGTGCTAGCTTCAAAAGTACCAACACCCATTTAGTACTTTAACCAACCATGTCAGCTGTTTTACGCCTAAAAGCAGATTTAATTTTTATTTATTCATGCATGTATTTATGTACATATGTATATCGTCGCCCTTATGCTAGAAGCATGAATGTGCAAATTTATCAGTTTTGAAGTGTTCTATGGGTGTTCTATGTTATACGAAAACGCAGAAAAGCATGCGTACACGGAAACTACAAAATTTTACAATTTCAATTGCATAAATGTAGAGTTAAGTCTCGTAAAAAAACGTCCAAACTTGATTTCCGAAAATTTTCATTTTTACACATTCATTTTTCTGTTAGCAACGTTTCTCATATAAGTAGTTTTAATACTTATTTTGAATAATGTTGAAGTATGCTTAACAACTATGCAAATGCACAACCGTCACTGCCACATAACTCATAGCAAATACATATGTATGTACAGCTCGCGTATTCTATTTATGCGCATACATAAGTATTTTCTTACGTACGGAACATGTGAAAATATTTATGTGCAATATATTTAGAAAAAAAACACACATTTCAAGTGGTAAAATTCACTCGTTGATTCGCTGAGTCGGAAGTTGATGAGTAGATTATGCTGAAAAGTTACCGATTCGTTGAGGTGATGTTGCTGAATTAGCAAGCAAGCTTATTTCCCCCTTTCCTAAAATTTTTTTTCTTGATTTCCCTCTGCAATTTGTGGCATATTTTATTTGCTTATTTTGCATACCTTTGAAGTGCTCGCTTAAAGAAGTAAAATATTGATTAATGAACTCAGATAAATATTTACTGCTGGGAGGGTAGCTAAGTGCTAGCAAAAGTTTTGAATTGGCTGACTTGCATTTAATTGTTAAATTGTGCGGAATTCATAAGCAGACGAATTTTTAAAGTAGGCAAGGAATTACGAGTATTATAGAAAATGAGGTAGTAGACGAAGATCGATTCCGCTAGTAGTGATTTGATGGACAGTAGTGCATTTGGTTTAATTAGCACTGACTTGTCAACTATTTAGTTCTTTTAATTGAAGGCGAAACTGGTGAGCGAATAATTTAGCACAAAATATATTGTTTAAGCAAGTTTCCCACTTTTTATACTCCATAAGATGCAGGATTAAGAAGGATTTTTGCCGAAGGCATCTAAAAGTATGCAAAAATGGTTGCATAAACAACCCGTGCTATTTACTTCTGAAATAAGTCGCTTACATGCATGCACTTCTCAAATGGCGTATGATGTAACTTTTTAAAGTAGAACGCTCTTACCTATAACCCGCTGAGGCAGGGATACATATTTCCGTGGCGAAGAGGCTTAGTTAAATCCTATGTGGCTTAGGTCCAAGCTGATATGCAGATCTGTTTGTAGATGATGACAAAAAACTGTAAATTCCAAATCCAGGGTGCAACACAACTCTGTGCGATTATACACTTTGCAGCCAGGAGGACAATCCGCTGTATTCGAACAGCCCCTTCTCAACACAGAATCTCTTTGTGCAGTAGCGGTGACCTAATCTACCGCGGCCGATGGCTGAGTTTCCGCTTGTCAGCAAAAACAATAACCAAACAACAGCTCCAAAAACGAGTTGGCACACAAATTTCGTCGGTCAAAGAGTTTTCCATGTTTATTGCGCACTCGAGGACTATTGAGCTTGCACTTCTAGGCGCAAAAAAACTTTCTACCATACAGAGCAAGGCAACCGCATCCGATTATCGAGCGAGGCACACGTCCATCACATCAACGTCGAAACCTAGATCCGGCGGATCGTCGTCCAGACATTGCCTTAGACCCAGGTCTCGAGAGCATACATAGATATAAAAGCCCGATCAAGAAGCATTTTTGATGCTAACAGTCGACAATAACACCGTCTGGAAGACCAGCGTGGCTAGATGATCACGGAAGGCATGGGTTGAGTAGTGTGGTAGATAAATAAATAGAACTTCCGCTACTTAAAATCACTACGCTACGGCAAATCACCCGAAATAGCTCACTTAAAAACAATCATTGAGCTGGAGTTCGCAAAACGAAGGCGTGGGTGACAGGAAGAGCGTCATCGAACAGATGAAGTAACCCAGACCAAACGAGAGAGACAACATTGGAGTGGGCTACCATATTGCCCGCCGACGATCGGAGAAATGGAAAAACACTAGAGCAGAGAACCGCGTTCACTGTAAAGTGGAGAAGTAGTCAGCCAGCACTTTGGTACAGAGAGCAACAGGCTAAATCCAAATCTGGGGGTCCGCATAAAAGAGTGGAGTCCACCTTAGGTCAGGAATGCTTCTTGTAGATTGCAAGAAGGCGAGGGTGGTTAGGGAGTGTACAAGCGTAGCAAGCAAGCTTGAGAGGTGGCCAGAAGCTGAAATCATGCAGATCCATAACATGCCGGTCTTCCAGGCAAGGGGTATAGACAAGTCTCCAAAGTAGAAACGCAGATCTGAACATCCCCAGGTAGGGAATCATCAACAACTCTAGCGAAAGCATCGCTGGGCATTGTTGGGCGGAAAAAATTCAGTCTTCGAAAAAATTCCAGGCATTCAAGTAACACCATTCATGTGCGCCAACAACGCAGGGACTGACGAAGGAGCTAGATATGCACAAGCTTATAGTTTTTATTGTAGTATTATTAACCAGTCATTAGCAGGTCATTGAATTCTTTGGGCTCTACTTTCTCAGGTTGAAAAGGTGGGAGCTGTCCAAGCATGCATTTTTTGTAACCTCAAACTCAACTTTATTAAAAATTTTATAGATTTTCTAGGGCAAACCGTAGATCAATATGCTTAAATTGATGAAAAATCGAATGCCAATTCTCGACTTTTTTTGATCGATTCACGGATCGAATCGGAACTAATAAATGGACAAAAAATCGAATCGGAAGGACTCGATTAATCGATCTTCGATTTAATCAATTTAAAAACGTCATCTCTACTCTGTAGGCGACCTACACTCAATTCATTTAAAAATTAATCTAATTCATTGAATTACCGCACACTACGTTTATGTAATCGCGGTACTGCTTGGATGCCTCAGCTCCAGGGCTGCCAACTGTACTTAGCTATGAAGTGCCATATTGAGGATAAAAAAGTGCTGAAATGTGCCAAATAGAAAAATAAAAGTGCCAAAAAAGGTATCATTATTTTTAATTCTTCCCAATTAGTATTAAAATTAGAAATGCATTCCTAAAACAAAAGTCCAATGCCAAAGTAAGACAAGCCAGTTGTATACACTATAGAAATTACAAAATTTTGGTTGAGAAAAAGAAGTATACGCAAAGGATTTCACAAAAATGTATTGAAATTAGTATTGGGCAGTATCGATGCCAAAGGTACTCAGAACTCGATTCTCGAAAGGATCGACAGAACCCGATTTTAAAAGTAACGATACTGAGTACTCCAAAGTACTCAGTACTCAAAATAGAACTCGAAAGTACTCAGAACTTAAAAGAACTCGGAAGTAGTCAGTACTCAAAAATACTTTGTTCCAATCATTCAGAAATTATTGTACTTAATTTGAACTTACGGGTATGTAGTTTTCAAGTGCAATAATTTTATCCAGTAAAGCTAGCCATTCATTTGACGTAATTTGGGATTAATATTTTAATTTGGATAAAGTGCTGTCAGCTTGAAATGTTACCCACATGTGTATATTAAAAAAAAAGTACTTAGTACTCTCAAAAATACCCGATCCTCAAAAGTATCGATACTAAAGAACTCGATCCTCAAAAGTACTCGACACTTCCCAACACTAATTGAAATACATATCACAATTTTCCACAAAGTGCCAAAATTGAAAAATTGAGTGCCATTTGAGCCAAGTTGGCAGCCCAGCTGGGCTCTATTCCTTATTCGTTATCGCTTTATCGCGCTCAGCATTTCCTATTACATACTTCAAAATTATGACATAAGTACTTGTTATATACAAAATTTTGTGGAACATAATTAATCTGAATCTCACTAACATTCAGCTGTCTACTTGCATAATACAATATCGCGAATGCAATAAGGCATATCCATTGTTTCACACTTAGCCATGAATATCCAAATAAAAGGCACCATAGAGCCGATAATTAAGTTTATTATATTACCAGGCGGCAATATCGTGCGCACAAAAACACACACATACACCTAAACTAACTACTATCTATACGTTGGCTATCCCTGCCTGCACGCTAATGCATACAAAATATCGAATTGTGTGCAAAATGGCATGCCGTCATGTTTATTAGAATGGAAGCGAGCGAATGGAATACATAGAATAGGATGAAATAGTAATTACATAGTACATGCACGCCACGTCAAGCGGCGCAGAGCACTGATTTCGTTTAGCTGCCATTACATTTGACCTTTGAAAAATTACGTGAAGGCGATTATAGAAAACTTTACACCCAAATCCAGATACGTGGGAGTGTGAATTTGCAACGATATGCAAATGCAAATGCACTGCACGGGCGGTGGTGGGCGTGTGCCAGCATGTGCGACTTGTCGTGTGTGTGGAAGTGTTTGTTTAAAAACTATTTCTGCAATAAATCAAAAAAAAAAAAAACGTTCGAATATTTCCCTTCAAATTGCTTAATTATTGACAGATGACGGCAATCAACACTCAACTGAGCAACACATCAGCGCATCGGCGATATATGCTCGTGGGAGTAGTGCAGCAGTGCAGTACAGTAAGTGCAACTGCTGCCATTGCGCACAAAAATGCATAAACAATGATGTAGCGAAATTAATGAATGAATTGCTTATATGCGCGCTCTATGGCATAGACGAATGAATATGAATCAATGAATCAATGATTAAAGTGTTTTAGCGCGGGGCGTATGAGGGGCAACAACAACTGTCAACACATAATCCCCACGGGCGTTGAGAAAAGAGAAATTAAATAAACAAACTGTTGCAAGAATGTTATTTATGCAATGATAGAGCGAAAATGTGTGAAGGAGGAAAATTACTAAAATATTTGTGTTGAATTTCGATAAAAATAAATGGCATTACATATACCTTAGGTATGAAAATGAAATTATTGTATGTGTTGCAAAAAAAAATATTATCTGGACTATTTTTGTAAAGCGGCAGAATTCTCGCCTCAGAATTTTCGAAATCAATTCATAACTCCTATATGTATGTTTTAGAACTGACCAGAAGATTTATAATTTTTATTTTTATTGATTTAGATTGCTTCTTACCAGTTAAAGTCCAAAAAAAATGAGTCCGTTGAGCTAGTTCAATGATGAGATTTAAATTTGAAAGAAAAATATTTCGTAGGCTTATATTCAAACCCTTCTATATGCAGTTATTATATAAATGAACTGCTCATAGTAAAACCTCTGACATAATGGGCTTGTCTAAAGTAATTTTGCGAGGCAATTCTGATTTTTCTTTCTTTTTTTTACTAGGGGTGGCCTTTTTATATTTTTCGGTGACACTTAGATTCGGCAATAACTTTTTTTAAATGGTTCTACTGGAATAATCAAATTACTTTATTAGCAAAAGCTTAATCATTTTTAGAGCGCTTTAATTTACTCATAGTAGGGTGGTAGGAACTAGTGTCCTGCCGTAGGTTCGGCCTGGTTTCCGTATTCGGGCTATTCGGCTGATTTTTTATCTTCGGCTGGCACTGCTATAGAGAATACAGAAGGGCGCTGTCTACGTAGACAGTCACTGGCTTTGAAATCAGTAGGCACCAGAATAATGAAGCCGGGAATCAGGGAAGCCAATTCGTGGGTAATTCCCCGATTTGCGGGGAATTTGAGTTTGCGTGGGGAATCGGGGAACGGACCGTTTTTGTGGGGAACTTCGGTTTACATGGGGAACCGGGGGATGAACTGGTTTTTTTGCGAGAAATTAGATGTGACTAATTATTTTCTTTTTTGCTTCACTAATTTCATAATGAGTTAAAAAAGTGGCATAAGAAATACAACTGCAACTAACAGTACTTATTTTGCAACCCTTCCAATATGCAAATAACCGTTGATTTTTTAGAACTATCTTTGTCGCATTTGCTTTCCTATAGTGAATGAAACAATTTATTTTAATTTGGAAGAAAACCGCAACCAACACCAAACAAAATTCTAAAACGAAAATTTTTAGCCACTTGAAACTTGCACGTTATTATACTAGAACNGGAAAATTTAGTTTGCAGCGCGTGATGGCGAAAGAGTGAGGTATTTAAAGTTATAATGACAACACAAATTGCTGCCAAATGTAGATAATTTACATTTTTAATGTTGAAGTCGACAAATGTTTCGGTCGTGCCAGCTAAATTTATGCAATTATTTTGTTTAGAAAGCAATTAAAATATCCTTACCAACATTTTATGTCACCGATGCATGGGGAAAAGTGACGAATTTAAGCCCGAAATATAGGTACACTGACAGCAATATACAGTTTTAAGAAGAAAAAACCGGGTACGAAAATTAAATTTTTTATGCCTCAGCTTTTCAAAATTTTCACCCTCAAAATATTGACAAAAGAGGGATATTGTAAGAAAAGCTTAGTCACCGATAGCCACACCCAGAAAAAAGTCAGCTAAAAATATTTCTTGCAACACAGGATTTGGTGGCTATAAGCAGAAAATGTAACTATAACTACATCAAGCGTTAATAGAAATTTATTTAGCTGACTTTTTCTGGGTGCAGATGGCTGAAATGACCTTACAAAGGCCTGGTATCCATGAATTGTCGTTAATAAGTACGTTTCGATATGGAAAAGAATGTAATCGTAATTTGGAGTTTACTGTAGANTCTTTCTAGGGAATCGAATTAAAAAAGCTCGAAATTTTTTACGAAAGCTTGCTGAATTTTTCGATATTGCAGAAAGTTTGAAACTTGGATTTATACGGTTTTTATTGGAGAATGAACTATATATTTATATATGTAAGTATATATGTAAGTATTATATGTAAATTTTTTTTTGTATTTGTTCACTAACTTTTCAAAAGTTTGGGTTGATTTATGAATACATAGATAAATAAAATTTAGAAATAAAATAAACAGAAAGACCAGCAAAATATATCAAAATACAAATATTTTTTTTTTTTAATAAGGAGATATCTATGGGTGGAGAATTTTACGAAATTTCGGGCAAAATCGGGGAATTCTCAAAAATGAGTTGGCAGCCCTGCCGGGAATAGTAATAAATTGTCGGTACTCGTTGGGGCCTACTGCAAAAAGATCATTAAGTTTGTTTGATAAGATATTCACATTCACGCTTCCAATACCACCTTACCATTTGAAAGGAAAAGGAAACTATTTTATCNATATCTATGGGTGGAGAATTTTACGAAATTTCGGGCAAAATCGGGGAATTCTCAAAAATGAGTTGGCAGCCCTGCCGGGAATAGTAATAAATTGTCGGTACTCGTTGGGGCCTACTGCAAAAAGATCATTAAGTTTGTTTGATAAGATATTCACATTCACGCTTCCAATACCACCTTACCATTTGAAAGGAAAAGGAAACTATTTATCTTACACTTTATTCATTATCTCTTCAGCCATAAGTACTTGATTGTTATAAATAGATGACAAAAGGCAATCATACAATCTTCTTAGCAGCTTTGACAAAAGCTTAAATATTTTATTTCCTACATACAAAAATGTATGTGCGCACTAATCCTGAATGGCACTGATGCTAACACTGACCTTTAACCCCATTACAATTTATTATACATACGTATGTATGTACAATTGAAAGAATTTAATTACTTGCAAAGAATAATTAAGATAAGAAAAACGGAAATCCGAAAGCTTGAACTTGAATGAACATTAAACAAAAGAATTAACAAGTATGTATGAATGTATGTATGTGTAAGTGCTGCGCTATGATGGAGGCTGACAAGGTAAAAGAGCAAAACAAACAAATAATTCAAGGTAAACAACCTTGACGTAGAGGCGGAGGTCAAGTAGATTTTCGGTGGGATATTTACTAGTGGGTGGGTGGTGAGCACAAATAATAAAGTGTGTGTGAACAAGTGTGTGTGGCATGAGACTTAGCTAGCAACTAGTATAGTTGTGTATGTTTAGAATTGAAAGTTGTTCAAGACAATAGAGGGGTGGTGGCTTTGCTTTACTATTAGCACTGAAGGCAGAGCCTACACAAATCCTTGTTCAGTATAGTTGAACAGCGTTAGTGATAGAATACAGAAGACTATACAACAGCACAAGCCGGGTGCAAAAATTTAAAAAAAAAAAAACAACAACAAAGAACAATGTTAAGGGCAAGTGTGTGCGGCCAACTATCAGTGCCAGCAGCGCAGGAGCAGCCATGTTGCTTTTGGCTATCAAATTGGTAACATTTGTCGTTGACACTTTGAAGGCGTGAATGACAAAAAACGAGAGAGAAACAAAAACTACAATTATGTTATGTACATACATATACAAAAATCAGCATCCCTTCACACTTCTCGCACACACTTTTCCGCTGAGGGTGCACTAATTTTCAAAGCCATTGCGATGAGAAGGCGGCTCGGGAGAGAGAGAATGGCAAAGCACAATAACAGCAATTTGGCAGGCAGCCAACAATCCATGACTATGACTAAATGCCAAAAAGCGTCATGGCCTAAATATGTAAACACGTACATACCAAATACATTAGGGCGGCCCTTAAAATATCAACATTATGGAACACCCTCTTATTTTGTTCTATGTACAAAATAAAGACAACAACGGAAATTTAATAATTTTAAAAACAAGTTTGGGAATCACTACCAGCGTTTGAACAAATTTAATTTTTTTTGATTGCCCAATTTCGAAAAAATTTTTATTTTGGCCGGCTATAATTCAGCAAGCTTGTGAATTTATATAAATAAGTTTCAATACGCTGAGCTATAGCTGGCAAAGCCAAAATTTTGCCGAATCTTTGCGATTTTTTTTAAATAAATTTTTTTTTCAAATACTGTTAGTGACCCTACAAAATTTGTTAAAAAATTTTAAATTTTCGTGGATGTCTTCATTAGTACGTAGTCCAAAAATGATGACTGCCCCATGCAAAAATTTAGATGTTGTTATTTTGTGAGGCCCACCCTAATATACCTACATGCATTTACTAACAACAAACGTCGCGACGGTCAGTTAGTTGATGGCGCTTTATTTCGCAATTCAACAATAATTTACTGTCAAATGGCAGCAATAAAAACAAAAAATAAAATAAAAATAAAAGAGAATATGACAAAAAACAAAACACAACTGTAACAACTAACCCAACACTTGTGCAACACTTCAACCTTCACTTTGAATTATCCACCTACCCGAGTGTATGGTAGGTTTGGACATTTTATGCTTTTTTGCCTCTATTTTATCATCGCTTTGGGACACTCCATTTTCATTTTAAATGTTAAGGACAATTTTGTGCGCTTTTTAACATTCCACATTCATTTTTAAGTAGCTCGCGGAATGTAGGAAAATTTAGTTTGCAGCGCGTGATGGCGAAAGAGTGAGGTATTTAAAGTTATAATGACAACACAAATTGCTGCCAAATGTAGATAATTTACATTTTTAATGTTGAAGTCGACAAATGTTTCGGTCGTGCCAGCTAAATTTATGCAATTATTTTGTTTAGAAAGCAATTAAAATATCCTTACCAACATTTTATGTCACCGATGCATGGGGAAAAGTGACGAATTTAAGCCCGAAATATAGGTACACTGACAGCAATATACAGTTTTAAGAAGAAAAAACCGGGTACGAAAATTAAATTTTTTATGCCTCAGCTTTTCAAAATTTTCACCCTCAAAATATTGACAAAAGAGGGATATTGTAAGAAAAGCTTAGTCACCGATAGCCACACCCAGAAAAAAGTCAGCTAAAAATATTTCTTGCAACACAGGATTTGGTGGCTATAAGCAGAAAATGTAACTATAACTACATCAAGCGTTAATAGAAATTTATTTAGCTGACTTTTTCTGGGTGCAGATGGCTGAAATGACCTTACAAAGGCCTGGTATCCATGAATTGTCGTTAATAAGTACGTTTCGATATGGAAAAGAATATAATCGTAATTTGGAGTTTACTGTAGAAGGCCTTTACCTTGTGACAGTCCTGACCTTTTCTTCTTTGTTAAGTGTCTGTTCGACCTTCTTGGTATTAGCTTTCATAAGAGACTATGGAAAGATAAGATATTTACGACTTCGTTCTAAAAGAAATTGGGTTTAGGAGAAAATTTCAGACCAAAATCCCAAACCGAGAAGTCTGTGTCACTTTGATGTGCCAGATTGAACATTGCAAAGGGTTTGAAAGGTGCGTTTATGACTGACTGACTTATGAAGTCGGAATCACTTTGTCGACTCAGTTAGTACTCTTCGAGATTCGCAATTACCGAGTGGGTGGGACCTTAGGTGTGATGTGAATCATCTTTACGCTAGAAAGAATATACATATTTAGAATAGAGCCAATACTATGTAGATGAGCTTACTCAAAGGGTATTTAATCGCCATAATGATCTACCCGCTCGCATGCACCGGATTGGTTTTACCACGGTGACGGAATGTCGTATCTTTAATGGAGATGAAGAGATGTTGGAGCAGATTGTGTAATTGTCCAGCGTTAGCTAAGCTTAGAGGGAAATATTTTATTTTAATCTAATCTCCTATAATTATAAATTCGTCTACCCAGGTACTGACTCATCAAAAGGATACAAACGTCGTTGTATGCCTTGCTCTGTAACACCCGATCTACTAACTAATGAACAAACTTTGTGTCGCTTAGTTGGATTCCGCTGCTTGAACTCAAAGTTGCCTTATATTCATAAAAAGAAGAGTCACAATTTGAATGTACTACTTTTCAAATTGAAATTTTCAGAAAAATTTCGCGAAAAAATACCAGGATTTGCCATAAAAATACCAACACCGAAACATTGCAAAAATTAAAATCTGAATCTCGATAAGCTCCGAGAAATCCAGAACGTTCCAGAAAAATCTCGAAGTTATTTCGGAGGGTTCCGAGAAAGATAAATAAATACAAGCATTTAATTTCAAACATTTTCTGATTTTAGGAAAATTTGTAGCCGGAGGTTTTTAAGAGAGGGTTTGCTAAGGTTCTGGAAACTAAGCTGCAATAATTCCTGTGACGTTTTGATGTTGTACAGAAAAAACAAGCCCGTTTTCATTTTCTGAGTGAGGTTTTGGATTCTACGACCGAAAATCAATAATTATTCGCTATGAAAATTATTTACTGTATACAGGGTGTCGTAGACGACCCGAACACTCCTTCTAAAATAGTGGTAAATGATTTTTATTGGAAAACGCAAAAATGTGACCCATTAAATCTTTGGATGCTCTATCTTCTGGTCGTATAATCGACTTCCGGTTTCGACCGAAAATGGGTTACACTGACCGAAAGTCCAAGTTTTTTAATGGAACGTATATGCTTTTACCACAGACTCGGACATAACTTTTGTTTGAAAACTTTTTCTCTAAGATGCCTTCATCAACCTCTAAATGAACTTCGAGCTTCAACTCGTCCTGGACTCTTAAAATGGACGAAAATGGTTTTATTGGAAAACGAAAATATATGAACTACTACTCATATTACCGACTCCGGTTACGACCGAAGTGGGTTAAACCAACCGGAAGTCTATTCTTTTAACCGGAAATCCATTTCAGAAAAGAGTTCCCTACAAAAATTACCATCTAAAAAAAAAGGATTTAAGGTCGAAACATGAGGCCGTAATACGATCAAAAATTAGAGCATCGGCCGACTTGGTAGGCCGCATTTTAGCGTTTTCGAACAGAAATCATTACCCTACATTTTATAAGGTGTAGACGGGTGGTTTACGACAGCCTGTAAATCGATATATTGAGAGGATGTTCGTTTAAGGTCGGCTTGTATTTACAACTTTAATTGGATGATTTTTTCCACTTCCTATCTGCCGTTTTTAATGATCTCACATGTAAAATCTTTCAAATAAGGGTCGAAAAGACCCGTTTTTGGTAAGAGATAAGTGGTTAAAATGTTCTAAAAAAATGCCCGCAAAATTTTTGAAGACAAAATAATGTATGTAATGCAATAGAAAAAGTGGCCAAAAGGTGTAAACTTTAACCCATGTAAAAAAATTGTGATGAGGCCAAGGCATATGAAGCAGGTAGTAGCATTAGAACAAAAACCCCATTTACGTGTTCTTTGTTGTTCATTCTGGTCTCTAATGTGCAAATATAAAACAACTAGATAGTTTTAAATACGTTTTTTTTAAGACAAGCTTTTGTTAGTTATTAATCAAAATAAAATCGACTACCGTACCACCTAACTGCACATTTTTTTTGGAGTTATTTCGGACAATAAATACAAATATATCGACTCCTGCGCCACCTATCGGGTAAATTCCCCTTTATAATTGCATTGTCATCGGGTTCTGACCCAAGTTTAAAATTTCAAGTCTCTAGCTCATCGGGAAGTTGGTTAAAAATTGATTGCCAGATTTTATTACACACAGGTGAAACATAATAAAAGCTTGTAAAAAAGATTGAAACTGAAAAAAAATAAAAATTGGTGTACATTTTTCTCTTGGTGAATTTGTTTGCATCCGAAGCATCGATTCGTCCTTTGCAAGGCCTAAAAATCAGCGTTTCAGCTGCTGATTCAAGCGAACATTCCAAAAGCTGGGTTTCTATCGCTTTTTTTCATGAAAAAAAGGTTTCAGATGCGAAAAAATGTTGAAAATTTTAGGTTTTAGTGAAAAAATAACAATAATTGACATTTAAAGAGCAACTAATTTCAAGAAAAAAAAATTAAATCAGCTGCTTTGCTACTACTAACTGATCAACATGGCTACGATGCGGAATAGTTTTGTTGAAACCTTTAAATGGGAAATAAAATATTGCAATGACATTTTGGGCAATTTAAAAGGAATGGCAGTTTTAATTAAATGCGCTTCGATCGAATCGTTCTGATTAATCTTCAAAACGAAAAAAAAGTGTACCGTAAGGTATTTGAAATTATTGACATGATCTAAGCTTATAAATTATTTGAAAATTTATTAGGATTTGTNGAAGGCCTTTACCTTGTGACAGTCCTGACCTTTTCTTCTTTGTTAAGTGTTTGGCCGACCTGGGGTGTGCTTGACACTCTTCAACTCCTGGCATAGAAAACCACGGTAACACTGTGCTGGATACCAAGTTACTGGGACATTGAAGGTAACGAGGACGCCAACGAACTGGCCGAAGGAAGATTCTTATGAGCTCGGAATCACTTTGTCGACTCAGTTAGTACTCTTCGAGATTCGCAATTACCGAGTGGGGAATAGTAAGGGACCTTAGACAGGTGTGATGTGTCATCCTTACGCTAGAAAGGACATACATCTTTAGAATAGGGCCAATACTAGATGAACTTACTCAAAGGGTATTTAATAGCCATAATGATCTACCCGCTCACATGCACCGGATTGGCTTTATCACGGTGATGGAATGTCATCTCTTTAATGGATACGAAGAGATGTTGGAGCAGATTGTGTAATTGTCCAGCGTTAGCTAGGCTTAGATGGAAATATTTTAATTTATCCACAATCCAATCTCATATAATTATAAATTCGTCTACCCAGGTACTGACCCATCAAAGGATACAAACGTCGCTGTATGCCTTGCTCTGTAACACCCAATCTACTAACTAATTAACAAACTTTGTGTCGCCTTATATTCATCAAAAGAAAAGTCAGGATTTGAATGTACTTTTCAAATTGAAATTTCCAGAAAAGCCGAAAAATTCACGAAAAATAAACTACACAGGATTTGGAAAATACCCCAACAAAAACGGGAAGAGCCATAAAAGTATCAATACCGAAACATTCCAAAAATTAAAATCTGAATCTCGATAAACTCCGAAAAATCCACAACGTTCCCGAAAAATCCTTAAGTTATTTTTGGGGGTTCCGAGAAAGATAAAAAAATTTAAGCATTTCGAAATTTTTCTGATTTACATAAAATTGGCAACCCTCCGGTTTTGGAGTGCTTACTACAAATTCGGGTTCAGTTTTCTAATGTTCTAGAAACTAAGACTCCAGAATTCCTGTGGCGTTTTGATGTTGTACAGAAAAAACAAGCCCGTTTTCATTTTCTGAGTGAGGTTGTGGATTCTACGACCGAAAATCAATAATTATTCGCTATAAAAATTACTTACTATATACAGGGTGTCCTACACCACCCGTTCACTCCTTTTAAAATGGTGGAAAATGATTTTTATTGGAAAACGCAAAAATATTACCCACTAAGTCGTTGGATGCTCTGTCTTTTGGTCGTATAAGATTCAAACCACGCCAACTGTGTCAATGAATTTTCATTGATTTTCTGGAAAGTGAAGACAATTGTGGGAATCTGTAGATAATTATAGAACAAAAATACACTTTGGACGGTTTTTCGAAATTGCACTTCGTTTTTGTTTTTTTGGTATTATAAGAATATTGCAATTTTTGAGAGGAAAATTCGTAACTCGCGACCCATTTGATGAAATTTTTTTTGAGAGTTGTTGAAGCTTTTCCCTTTACAATAGAAAGATTTCCAGAATAAAATTTGCAAAACAAGTAATTCTTTTATAACAATAATTTAAACAATTGCAATTATTCATATATTCTAGGCCCGCGATTGCAGTGAAATTTAGGCACAATATACTCTAAACTCTTCTTTTTAAATTCCAAAACGAAAAAATTGGTCTTTCCGATTTTGACAGTCGCTATCGATGTCTGGTTTCGACCGAAAATGGGTTAGACTGACCGGTAGTCCAAGTTTTTTTAATGGAACATATATGCTTTTACCACAGACTCGGATTCTGCGGACAAAAATACATAACTTTTGTTTGAAACCTTTTTCTCTAAGATGGCTTTATCAACCTCTAAATGAACTTCGAGCATCAACTCGTCCTGGACTTTTAAAATGGACGAAAATGGTTTTATTGGAAAACGAAAATATATGAACTATCAAGTTGGGGATGTCATCGGGTTCTGAGCCAAGTTTAAAATTTCGAGCCTCTAGCTCATCGGGAAGTTGGTTAAAAATTGATTGTCAGATTTTATTACACACAGGTGAAACATAATAAAAGCTTGTACAAAAATTTAAAACTGAAAAAAAAAATAAAAAATTGGTGTAACTTTTTTTCTTGGTGAATTTGTTTGCATCCGAAGCATCGATTCGTCCTCTACAAGGCCTAAAAATCAGCGTTTCAGCTGCTGATTCAAGCGAACGTTCCGAAAGCTGGGTTTCTATCGCTTTTTTTCATGAAAAAAAAGGTTTCAGATGCGAAAAAATGTTGAAAATTTTAAGTTTTAGTGAAAAATAACAATAATTGACATTTAAAGAGCAAATAATTAACAAAAAAAAATTAAATCAGCTGCTTTGCTACTACTAACTGATCAATATGGCTATGATGCGGAATAGTTTTGTTGAAACCTTTAAATGGGAAATAAAATATTGCAATGACATTTTGGGCAATTTAAAAGGAATGGCAGTTTTAATTGAATGCGCTTCGATCGAATCGTTCCGATTAATCTTCAAAACGCAAAAAAAATGTGTATCGTAAGGTATTTGAAATTATTGACATGATCTAAGCTTATAAATTATTTGAAAATTTATTAGGATTTGCATCCACCTACCTCCCATAAATCGACATCCAATGCTGTGCTCGACTCTTTATTTGCCTTCAAACGTTTCGGTTTTGATTTCGATTTCGATTTGTCCTTCTTATCCATGTTGCTACGCGTATATAATATATAAATATGTATGTGTCGTAATATATAAATTTGAAACACAGCAGTTTTACTTTGCCAAGATGATTTGAAACTTTTTTTTGTTGAATTTTTATCTCAGTTGCAATTTAGTTTTAATTAAATGCAGCCTAAAAAACAACTGTCGCCCTGTATTTAGTCGTTTCGCTGCAAATATTTTCATAACTTTAAAAGTTCTGCTTTAAGTTTGTTGCGCCTTCAGCGTTGCTGCTTGTTTACATTATAAGAGTTATGTTTTTTTTTTACTTTTTTGTAGTTTAAATTTCACGAAATATTAATGGTTCGCACAATTAGCACAAATTTTTGTTGTTTCGCTTATAGCTGCAGAATATTGTTAAGTAGCGATTACTTAAGCGCATAGGAAGCTACTTCAAACAGAAATACATATACTGAACTTTTAGGAATTTTGCTCAAGTTATAGTTGTAAATTATCCGGTTGATTCCGTTGGCATTTCTAGTATTTTTTTGTTTCTTATTTTTTTATGCATTTTTCGCAAAGTTATTAATCATTTGTTTTCCTTTAAACTATAAACATATTTATGTAGGTACATATGTATGTCTTATCACTGCAGCACTTTCACTTATTCTCGTTTCAAACGTTCCTCCCGTTTCTGTGGCTATTGTAGATAATTGTTGCTAATTTTCGCTTATGATTTATGTTGCTCATTGTTGGCATTCATTTGTAATCTGGGCACCATGTGGCTGCCTCACTGTTGCTGCTGTGTTCTGGTCTTGTCTGACGCTTGTTGCCTGCTGCTTGCCGATTGTTGTTTGTGGTTATTGTTGTTGATTGCAACAAAATTGGCATAGTATTTCTTCAAGTAGCGTTGGCTGTGGTTTTGGTATTTAATACCAGCGTAATTTGACAAAGGCGAATTCTCAGCCAGCAATTAACCGATGAACCTTAGCGGACACTGAAATTAGTTGTAGATGGAATAAAAGAAATTTTGATTAATTGTATGTATTTGTAAGGAAAATTTTTAATTCATGAGTGTTTATATTAAAATTTATTAAGATTAAGAAAGTAAGTGATCAAAATTTTTTTTTTTTACTTTGATAAACCAAAAATAAAAATTTTAGACTTAATTTGTATTTAGATATAAAATTAACAGCTTTTTAGGTAAATTAGTTATTGAGATTTTTTTAGAATGGATTACCACAAATAATTATCGTTATATTTAAAGATATAAAAACGCAGTTAGCCATCGATATGGATTTTTTTATTGATAATATTATTGACATAGTGGCCGACATAATTTTGATGCTGTTCTCGGTATGTTCATAAAAATTTATTGATATATTTATGTATAGATATATTTATTGATATCGGTATCGATAAAAGCATTTATATTGATATCGATTGGTTAAAGCTTCAAAAAGAGTAAAGATTTGGCTTTTACGAAAAAGTAAATTCCTCAATTCCTCCAAGACGAAACAGTCAGCGATCGCCTTTATTCAGTGTATGTATTTTGTATTATCTCTCTGTTTTCGTTACCCGATTACAGCGTGCGACAAAAACCAAATACTTTCAAAAAAGACGAAAAAGTCAATACACTGACGAAGCTATTGGCAAAATATAGTAAAACTGTGTTTTTAGTTTGTCTCTCTGACCTCATGATATTTTTAAAAAGGATTCTGAAATTTCAAAGGCATGTTTAATAGATTGTTTTTTTTTTTTTTTTTTGTAAAATAACATGTTATTTACTCTCCTGTGAAGCATGGTTGTGGACGACATCCTACAGATACTCACTAAAGAGGGCATCCGATGCCAAGGTTACGCGGATGACATAGTGATTATCGCTAGAGAAAAAATCGTAAGTACTCTCTGCGACATCGTCCAAAGAGGACTCAGCTTGCAAAAAGGTGGTGTGCAGATATAGGTTTAAATATCAACCCTTTACCAAAAAATTAACTCGCCAGGGGATGAGGAACTTGACATTAGCTGGGGTCGTGCTCAATGTTGCCACATAGAGAAGTATCTGAGACGCCTTGAGGCGTGTAAACGAGAATCCTAAGATGGATGTACACCATGATAGCGAGACCAATAGTGTTCTACGGTGTGGCGGCTTGGGTTTCCAGGAGTACTCTGTCGTGTGTTTGAATCACGGGAGCAATGCGCACATGTCCGACGGCAGCACTGCAGGTAAAACTCGAGCCACTGCATCCCTTAGTAGAACAGGCTGCAAAGCGAACTCTCTTAAATTTTGCGAGAGGGCTTTGTCAAAAGCCCCTCAAGGTCTACAAATATGCCAAGGAAATCAGATTCTACGAAGCCGTCTCACAAGATCTTCCCGCTCGATAGGCATGTTGATGTATAGACAGGGAATGTGATGCAAGCGCCTCCCGGCGGATATGCAAGTCAATCTATTCGGATATTTTAGCATGGAAGAGATCAAGCGTATTCTCTAACTCTTGCAAAACCCTTACATGGTGCTTGGATTGCACGGCAGAACTGGTTTTTCTATGGGGAATCTTTGAAAAACGTGCAATGCGTACACCGAGCAAGGGTTTTCCAAGACACTAGAGAATACACCTAATGTGCTAATAGAGTGTGTTGTCTGTGCAATGGTTTCCCATGCCAGATTATAGACGCAAGTGTAGTGTATTTCCGGCCGGGTTACGGTCCAAATTTGAATCAAATCGGAATAAGTATGGGATTTTTAAATATATTGACTCCTGCGCCACCTAGCGGTTTAACTCATCTTTGATATTGCATTGTCATCGGATTATGAGATAAGTTTGAAGTTATCAGAAAGTTTAGTTAAAATTTATTGCAAGATTTGCAGTGTGCAACAGGTGAAACTTAATAAAAGCTTGTAAAAAACTTGGATATCTAAATAAATATATTAAACTTACCAATTATTTTTAGTTATTCGAGTAATTGACTTATCAAAACTCCTATAGAAAATAGGTTTTTGCATTAAATTTTAACAGTATAAACATTTTTTCCTTTGATTTATATGTATGTGTAAATAAAATTTATATGTATAAACTGTATAGTATAGTACTGATTTAAGTATTTTCACTGCTGTCAAATTTTTGCTACTGAACACACTACTAGCAACAACTCTTAATTTTATGCATTTTTCCAAAAATTTTAAATACTCGATTTGACTTACGAGTACATTTCCATAGATAAGTATGTGTGCCAACACTTTCGAGCAGCAAGTGTGAGTTTCACGAGTGAGTGTGACAGGTATATGCATAATTGGCAATAAAAAGTGCAAACTGAAGTAAGAAATTTCCTACAAAATGCGGAAGACTCGATTGTGCTAAATGTGCGCAATCGGTGAGAATGTGACCAATTATGGGTTGAAGAGTGACTCATAGCTGCGAGTAGCTTTCGATGCAACACGTGCAGCGTAGTGTAAAAAATTTATGCATTTTCTATATTTAAGAATTTCTCACAAAAGTGTTGCATACATACATACATACGTACTGTTTTTACTTGTCAACATTTCCATTAGTGTTTGCTAATCACTTCAAGGCAAAGTGCTAATTCGACTTTTTAATTTTGTTAATTGGTAATGAAATTTTGCGCATAAAAGTTTTACAACGGTAATTATCATTTCATTTTCAATTTAGTGTTTACGAATTCCTTCATTCTAATTGCTTGTGTTGCTTTTATGCGCAAATGGCAAACCTTTTCGTAAGAAAATATAAATTTTTTATAAGCTTTTAAAATTTTCATTTTTGTGTTAGATCTTAATTTCACGCTTTCCGCATAACTCTCTGTTATTTTTTCATATTTCAGTGCCTTGCAATTTGTTGTTTNTCTTAAGAAAATATAAATTTTTTATAAGCTTTTAAAATTTTCATTTTTGTCTTAGATCTTAATTTCACGCTTTCCGCATAACTCTCTGTTATTTTTTCATATTTCAGTGCCTTGCAATTTGTTGTTCGTATAATTTTTTTCCTTAGCATTTATTTACAAACAATTATGCTCATTCACACTTTTTAATTTGATTAATGCCTTGTATTTACGAACATTGGCCTCGGTTGAGCGGGGATTGACGTTTCAGAAACATACAGAGAAAAAAAAGAAGACTTCTACTATACACTTATGTATGTACGTGTTCATAAATATAAGCACATACGTATATATGCATCTGGCTCAATGGGGATTCCGGGATTTCGCAAGCTTATTTTTTTGAATATCTCAAAAACTATTATAGTTGGAAAAAAAAATTTTTTTTTGCGATGTTCAAAAACTCCTATTTAAAAAAAGACCTTGCAAATTTCAAGACGAGTTTTTATATTTCAACATTCTGTAATTTTTTAATTTTTCGAATTTGTTTAAATAAATATCTACATAACTTTGTTAATTTTCGAATTTTTTTTGTATATTTTTATAACTTTTTTTTTAATATACAATTTTCTTTATTAATTATTTTAAATATATTTTGTTATGTTGTTATTATTGTGGCGTAATAATATTTATCTACTTTTTAGCAATGTTATCAAGCTTTGCATCCCTTTGTTTTTATAAAAATATAAACGTTAAAAATATAAAAATAAATATGTATATAGTTTTCTTAATTTTAGAATTTTTTAAATTTATTTTTTATAACCTTTCTTTTTATAAAAATATCACCATTAGAAAACATAAAAATAAATATATTTTTTATTTTAGAATTTTTTAAATTAATTTTTTACAACTTTTTTTCTATAGAAATCTAACTTAATAAAAATAAATATAAATTTTTTTAATTTTCGAAATATATTTTATTGTGTTAATGGGCTTTTAAGCACTTTTTTGATAAACTATCACCTTTAAAATAAGGCAAGCCCCATTTCAGTAAGCGTAATAGTTTTTAAGATATGTATTTAAAAAATAAGTTGGCAAACTCTCAGAAATTGTGGAATTTAGACTTTTACTTAATGAGAAAAAGAAAAATGTCCTTTGGCAGAACTTTTTTAGACGATAAAAGAAAAGTTTTGACCAAAATCATCCAAATTAGAAATGGTCTATTCCAACCCTTGGTCGTAATTGCCTTGCAAAAACACTTCAGATTCGCATTTTTACAGCGAATGTTATTCTGGTACTGCCTAATGTACATACATACCAATAAATCTATATCTTGTAGATACTAAATATTTATTCTTCAATGACTTTCATTATACCTCTCAATTTATATTATGTGTTTTCTGTTTTTTAATTGACATTTCCTCTCTCATTCATATTGGCATAATCACGCGCAATTTTTTGTTTACTCAATAATTTCCACGACCTTTTATTGAATGAGAGCGCAGAATAAAAACATGTAAATATTACGCAGGGTATGCAGTCACATTTGTCCCTGAGATGCATTATGGCAATGCAAATACAAAGAGTGCGAGAAAATTTACTACGCATTTACACATACTATATATGTACATGTATTGACATTTGATTGGTTTACTTTATTTTGCATTTCTATGATTTAAATGCAATACTGAATGATTGGTTTGGAAAATTTTACGATACGTAAATATTTTAAATATCGCACACTTTTTGCAAGTGTGTCATAATCCAAAAAAAAATCAATAACTCGAAAGAAACAGCTTGAGAGTTTTGAATTTTCATATACTGCCCTAGTAAAAATTAATAAATAAATTGTTTTACATAGTGACCTACTGGTAATCAGTACAGATAGCATCAAAATTTTTCTTTTTTTCAGTCAAAAAACTACGAGTAGTAACTTAAAGTATGAGTTTTGCCCTTTCAAATGCTGTTGAGTTTGCTAAAATATATATATATATATTTATTATTATATATATATTATTTTTTTCTTCACTGAGTTGTGGCTACAATTTACCAACAAAGGTCACAGCTGCTGCAGGGCTGCAGTACGATGGCGTATTATTGACTAAACCATATAACTCATACGCCTACGTGCGCCATGGTAAACGTCGTTAAACGTGAGAAATTAAGGAAACAAAAAAAAATGGTATTTGAAAAGGAGAAGAAGAAAGTATGAAAATTAATTATATACATAAAATGAAAGCCGAAAAATGGCAATGAAATTTTACACACATACATACATTTGAACATACAATAGTCACGTAAAAAAGACTAGCTGAAAAACAAAAACAAAAACAAAAGCGAAAAAAAACTGGCTTACTGTCGCTATAGCAGCCAACTATAATGACGTCTGTTAGTAGCATAAAAAAAAAACAGCTGCAACAATGTATTAAAAGCAAAAAATATTTAACAGCAAATATTTAATAATGTTTTATTTGCATTTTAGATTACATTTTTTTTTTATATGAACATTTGTAAGTTATGCGGTAATTTTTTCCCTTTACTGTTCGTTTTCTACCACAGCTTTTCTGTTTTTTTTTTGTCGGTTGTTTTCCTTATTTCATACTTTGTTTTTGTTTTGTCTTTTACTTTATTTATTTTCTTGTTTTTTTTTTTTCTCGTTGTATCATCATAAATTTCACGGTTTATTTCCAAGCTATGTTGTTGTTCTAGAATAATAAATATGCTTTAATTGAGGCACATAAATCTCTTTCCAGTCACAGCCTCTGAAACTCCGAACTTGGGTATCCAATATATTTTTGGAGATAAATATGTAGCTAAAGCTGAGGGTGTGTGGGGAGTTAGTGTCGACGCCGCCGGTTATGGTTCGTACGTGCACTAATTTATTAACGTAGCGAGTGTAAAGCTACCATTCTAAGCGCATCTGAATTTTTTCTTTACAAATCGATGACAGCAATAAATGTAAAAGCTATTATGTTTTAGGAATATCTTGATAGAATAAAAAAGTTCCAGCCTATGGACTCCAAGCATATGCACATACATATGTAGGTACATAAACAATTCTTGGAGCGAGATGCCATTCAGACAGTTTGAATAAAAAAAGGCAGACCATTTGTTTTCGTCGCCAGGTGGCGCAGGATTAGAGCTACTACCAAAATTCTATTACTTCTTCTTCTTCTTATTTGGCGCTGTAAGCACCTAAGCGATATTGACAGAGTTCAACAAAGCACGCCAGTTGTTTCCTTTCTGTGCCAACTAACGCCAAGTGAAGCCGAGTCATTCTCCACTCGGTCCTCCCATCGCACTGGGGGCCTGCCTCTTTCTTTGCTACCACATACAGCTCGTCGTTTGTCATCGCCATTCCGCAAAGGCTCGTAAATCTTCCGCATATAAAAAACAAATAAAATTAATTGAAAGTACCTATTCGTCCCTGTGAACAATAAGTTATTTTTTTTTTAATTCTACAGAATTTTATTTGGTTACCATATGGACCCCTTTGCGCAAAAGTATCCTACGTGCCAGAAACCAAATTTTACAGGAGAGCACTTCCTACTTTTCGAAATTTTTTGAGATTCTTGAATTTTTCATTTTATATTTTTTTTTATGTATGTATAAAATACTTTTGTATGTATACATATTTACGATTACAATAAA
This sequence comes from Rhagoletis zephyria, assembly GCF_001687245.7. Lineage (NCBI taxonomy): Eukaryota > Metazoa > Arthropoda > Insecta > Diptera > Tephritidae > Rhagoletis > Rhagoletis zephyria. The sequence goes on from NW_016157873.1 coordinate 174,894, forward strand.
ATACGCTCAAACTTTTTGGTGAAACTGTAGGAATTTCGGCAACAATATTTTGCCTGATGATGGGTTGTGGGCTGTAGAAAAAATTTGCATAAAAAACTAAGTTTCCAAAAAATGGTACATATCATTATTATTATTATACATTTCCCTGAATTTTTTAAATTACTTTTCGCACGGCGAATTCAATAATGGGAATTTTGATAAAAAGAATTTCTATTCGTGAACCATGAATTCGTGAAGGAGGAGGATAGCAGTTCGTCGGAATACTTTTTTATTTTATTTTTATGTATGTTACCTCATAACTTTGAACCACGTCAACCGATTTCGGTAATTCTTTTAGCATCGGAAAGGTAGTATCTCAGAGGTGGTCCCATACTAATCTGGTTTAGGTCAGTGTATCATGAAATATATATATATATATATATATATTTTTGAGTCGATTCTTTTTTTTGCAAAAAATTACATGTTTTTTTATTTATTTAATATTTCTTATTTTTTAGAAAAGAATAGCTAATTATCTAATGAAAAATATATAAATTCATATTGAAGACTTTGTGCAAAAATTATAAAAATTCTGCAAAATTGCATTTAATCTTTCAGCTTTTGAAACAGACTTTTTTTGAGTATGCAGTTTTATAACACATTAAATTTTAATATAATAAAGTCTATAGCGTTGATTTTTGGCATTTTTTTGTAAGAAAAAGTGTGTAATGCGTTCAGAAAAAAATTACCAAAATCAACAAAATTTTGTAGGAACTTGCACTTTATTTTACTAAAATTTGCTAATTTTTCAAAATCTGTTTAACAAGTTGAAAATTTAGGTGCAGGGATCGAACATAACAGTTATTGATGAAAACTGTCATTGAAAAATTCACCATGAAGGAAATGTTCTACAACTAAGTGATACATACCAATCGATTTCTTTATTCCCAAAGAATCAAATTCGAAAATAAATTTTTATTTGTAATTTTTAAGCCTAATTAAAAAAATTAACAATTATTTTTGTTTTTTATTCTACAAATCCAAAATAACAATTATTTTTGATATTTATATTGTATGTCCATTCTAAAAATAAAAGTCAGTGACTGATTTATGTTGATGACTTTTATAAAGTCAGCTATTCAGTAACTATTATCCAAGATATATAATTTAAAAATAAAAATAACTATTATTTGAAAATTATTTAGCTGAAAATCAAAAATAATTGTTACTTTGGATTTAAAAAGTAAAAATCAGAAAAAACTGTTATTTAAGGATTATTTAAATAAAAGTCAAAAAATTAATGTTAAAGAATGATTTTTTTAATAAAAGTTGTAACTGTTTAGATGCAATTGTGTAGAATTTTTATAATTTTTGCACTGAGTTTGAAATATGAATTTATAAAAAAAAATTAAAAATATTAAATAACCAAAAAAAGGCAAAATTTGTTAAAATGTCGTGGCCCTATTAATTACGCAATGCATTTTCTACTTGTGAGCAAAATTATCGTATGTGTCTACAAAAGTATTTTGTAGGTAGTAATGATAAATTTAAAAAAATTTTAAAGTACGAAAAACGTTCTCCTTTAAAATTGCTTTCTGGCACTTTTCGCGAGAAATGATCGATATATGTATAAATGTGTATGTACTGGATTTTTAAATCTTTTGCATAATGTGCTTAAGTATTATTTAATATTTACTTGAAATTGATATTTACAATGGCTCTTTTGAAAAACTATGATATTTCATAAAAATTTTGGAATATGGGCCCACATACAATAAATACATCTCGAACACCAACTGCATTGATCTCTACCAAATTTGGTATAAACATTGCTCTTGGCCTTCTTAAGCAGCACAATGAGAGTTTTTGAAAGCGGACAAAAACTACACGCTCCTCCTATCTAACGGTAATTTTCGAAAATTCAACGTTAGCGATAATTTTGGAATATAAGAAAAATTCCAATAAAGTGTCTTTAAATAATTGGTAAGAAATGCCAAGCGTTGTTAGCACTCCGGCGCAAACTTCATGAGATTCTTGGCTGTGTTAATGACAAAGAGTTGGAAATACATACCTACGAAATGTCAATCGATGAGTAAAGCAACTCAAGGCAACCATCGTATAGTGATATACTAAAGAAAATGGCCGAGTATTCGATAGCGATACAGGAAAAGCTATCACTATTGTCACCATTACCAAAACGAAAAATTCACATTTATATGCCGTTAAGGATTTTAGCTAAAAGCGAATAAACATTTTAAACCTTTAAACATAGCAGGATGCAATGCAGCTGTCCTCGCGCCTCCTTACTGCGCCGTTCACGTATTATAGGTAATTGACGCGCACCAACACATTCTCATTGCATTGTCGCGCTTGATTGCATTTGTCAGCCTGGTTACTAATTTAAGCTCGATTGTTGTTGTTGACAGTGTGCTGGTTCATTACTTCAACGCGGACACAGTAAATAGAGTGCAACATTCGAGCATATTTACCTGCTGGCAATGCATTTATGTATGTATATATGTATCTCAGTGCTGCTATTTACATACATACACATATCGTTCTATGTACAAACATACATTATATACATAAAACGGCACGGTGCCGTAGGGCAGCTTAAATATGCGCCACAGCTTAAACGCGAGCACCACACATATGGTACATACATACCGGCTCCCTCTAGCACAAATGTATCACCTACACATATGTATGTACATATAGATAAATATATGTATAAGCTCAATCGCGATGTCACACCTTAATTAAGTAGCATTGGTGGCGCTTCACACCTTTCAGTTGCCAAGTTACAGCAGCAGCCAGCTAAACTGCGTCTGCCTNTATCTCAGTGCTGCTATTTACATACATACACATATCGTTCTATGTACAAATATACATTATATACATAAAACGGCACGGTGCCGTAGGGCAGCTTAAATATGCGCCACAGCTTAAGCGCGAGCATCACACATATGGTACATACATACCGGCTCCCTCTAGCACAAATGTATCACCTACACATATGTATGTACATATGGATAAATATATGTATAAGCTCAATCGCGATGTCACACCTTAATTAAGTTGCATTGGTGGCGCTTCACACCTTTCAGTTGCCAAGTTACAGCAGCAGCCAGCTAAACTGCGTCTGCCCGTGCTTGCGCTGTGACGGGCTTGTAGTCCCACATGTCGTATACGCAACCCGCGGCTATTGCATACGCATCTACTTCGCGAACGAGTGCGCGCGTTTAATATTCTGCGTACAATTTAATTTCGCACAATTTCCGGACAACGCATTGTTGTTCAGTATTAACTTAAGTCTTTTTACACACATATATATGTACCTACATACATATGTACTTTGTACATACATACATTAGACCGTAGTACCTTACAAGCACACAAAAAAAAATCGTCGTACAACCATCAGTATGAGGTATTTTATGACAAAAAAAAACATTTTTTTTTCCGGACAACGCATTGTTGTTCAGTATTAACTTAAGCCTTTTTACCCACATATATATGCACCTACATACATATGTACATTGTGCATACATACATTAGACCGTAGTACCTTACAAGCAAACAAAAAAAAAATCGTCGTACAACCATCAGTATGAGGTATTTAATGACAAAAAAAAACATTTTTTTATCCGAACCTAGGGGTCCTTTTTTCTATTTTTCGGTGACATCTATATTCGGCATTCGATTTTTTTTCATTGGTTCTACTGGAATAATCGAAATACTTCCTGCGAAAAAATTTATTCATTTTTGGTGAGCTTTAATTTACTGAGATCAGCATGGTAAGTCATAAGAACTGAGATATGGTGGGTAAATACTAGAGCGGGGTGCTTGAGATCAATGTAATTCGGAACAAGAAAAATATTCTACTCGAGACAGGACCATCGATATATAGTACTTTAAGATTCGACTGTAAATGCCGAGGCTACGCGTATGATGAAATATGTAAATAAGAAAAACCCTACGTTCGGTAAAGAAAGATTGTCTATTTCCCCGAAATTGCCCTGCAAAAATTCTTTAGACACAGGGGTGTATGGCGAATGTTTTTTCTTACATTTTTTGACAAAAGCGTGTTTTTGGTTGTAAATGGTGGCACACTTATTTTAGACAATGTATTATCTTTCGTTTTGCGTAAAGAACAAGATTTCATCGCTAAATTGTATTTAAATGAAGGCTTAAAAAAGACATATTTACTAAAAAAAAGTAAAAAAACAACTCGTGCTCATATACCCGTAGATGTGACTATATTATGTATACGCCCCGTACCACCACACGCAGTCAGCTATCACGTCTACTCGTACGCTTTAACTTAAAAGTCATGTAAGTTAAAAGTTATTAAATATTGGCGCGGAAGATTTTTACACAGTATTACTTATGCGTATATGTATATATTACTTTCTTCGTGTATATAACAATTTTAGCATGAATTTCGACTGAGTCAATGAAAATTGTAAAAAATGGAATTTTAATTTTTCAAAACATAGTCAACTTTTACCAAATTAAATTTTTGTTTTTGTTATTTTATGGCCTTATAACAATTATATTCAACAATTTTTATTGAGCTTGAGCCCGTTTTTAATGAAACATAAAATTATTATTTTTTCATTTGATGGCACACTACTTTTATTAAACTAGATTCGTTCGTTTTGGCAAGAAGAACATATTCACCGTTTAATTTTAATATTTTGAAGTATCTTAAATTATTAAAACTAAAAACAAAATCGTAACATTTCAAAAATTTCAAAATAGCTTTGACAGATATTTTTTTTTTTTATATTTGGTGGCACACTCTTGAAAATTCACATTTATGTTGTATTTGATGCAAATGACCATTGCTTCCAATATGAACATTCTATTTGAAAACTTCTCAAAGTTATTAAGAAAAAACAAAAATTTATTTTTTTTCCGAGAGATAACTTAATTTTTTTCTGAGTAATTTGGCACCTTTTCGCCTAAATAAACGTTTTAAGGCTAAAATTGTTCAAATACTTGATTTATTTTATATTGTACTGGCTTTTGGAACTCCATTGATTGAAGTAGTATATGCAAGAATAATGATTTAGCGTTTTCTTTTCTGACGAGAGAAGAAAGTGACACTAAAAAAACAACAACTCATGAGATTTGCTATAGCTATGCGGTGTACAGGAAGCTTACACAACTGAAGAAATGAATGTTACTCATAAAGAGAATATGTATATTTTTCTCTCGCCAAAGTGTTATGTAGAAGCAAACAAAAAGCTATAAAATTGTTTGTAGCTAGCTTTTGCTGCAGGCAGGCACTTATTCGCCGCTCTTGCACTTCCTTCTCTTTGGTAATCCTTGCGCGCACACAATCATTCATTTTTTCAACTTCTTGCTTTTTCCCCTTTACCCATCTTTTGCACAGATTTTTACAACGAAACATCCTTCTTGATTTCAACACATTTTTATAGCCTTTCACTCATATGTACCGTGTATACATATACCGAGGAAAAAAGTATGATAGCGTGTGTGTGCGTGTGTGTTGTACACATCTGTCACTAGTGGTGGCCCACAGACACCCTTGCGGGCTGCCTCAAGATTAATGAGTGTGCTTGCGCTGCTCGGACCGCAAGTGACGTTCACGTCAATGGCACTCAGCGCCGTTAGTTGTCAACGACAAGCGCAACAACACACATTTATAAAAGTGCCTCGCAGGGCTTTTTCTCTATTATTATTTTATTTTTTTCCAGCATTTTTCGCAAGCTAAGTGCCGAAATGGATTATGAGAAGAGATACAAGCCGGGTGAAACAAAAGTTTACAAGTTGCTGTAGTAGTGTGTGTATCTTGATTAATCTTAAAAAGGCACAGGCAACATATGTATGTATGTATGAGAAAGTATGCTGATGTATTCACATATGCAATGCTACTAAATGAGAAAATACATATAAGTATAAGCTCACTAATGTGTCTATTATTTTGTATATTCTTCTCTCTCTTCATACGCTTATGCTGCTCTTCATCTAGTTATAACCGCGTTCGTAATTACGTTGTAGCTTCTACAAATTTTCCACTTACATAAGTGTTAAGAAATCTTGACGAAATCGAAGGAAACTATCAAGCTGAAAAGTGGGCACGAACACATACCTTCATGCATATGTACATACATATATGCTCTTACATTACCCCTTGAAGTGACTGAGGATGTGCAAATTATCAGTGATAAAATTCTATGGCGTAGATAAGGTTAATTTTAAACGGAAAGCAATTTTGACATGAAACGATTTTTGTAAACGCAAGTTAATATGCAGTCAGTTATTTATAGAAGTAACCGCCACCCTTTAGCAGGGTCGCATTTTACAAATAGCCTGTAATTGGTCTGAGATGCGGCACATCCTACAAATTCTAAAATTAATCACAAATGAAAAGGACGTGAATGTTCTAAGCGTCTGAATGTTGGCATGCATTACCATTACGCCTAGCACTGCTGGCAATTACAATGGTGATGATAATGATTATGCTAATGGTGTTGGTAATGGCAATGGTAATGTTGATAATGATGCTAATGGTATTAGTATTGGTATTGGTAATGGTAAGGCTAACGGTAATGACAGTGGTAATGATAATGGGGATGGTCATTGATAATGGGAATGCAATGTAATAGTAATGGCAATGGTAATGGGAATAGTAATGATAATGGCACTGATACCGGTAATGGTACTAGTAATATTAATTAATAGTTATTGTAATGATGATAGTAATCGTAGTGATAATGGCAATGATAATTACAATGGTAAAAGTAATGATAATGCTAATAGCAATAGTAGCTGTAAAGACAATGCAAATAATAATGGTAATGCTAATCCTAATGGTATTGGCAAAAGCCTAATGCATCATGAATATATGGTTGGAGACTAAAAGCAGACGACGCACAGTGTTTTCAATAGAAAATCTATAATTCAAAGTATGTCTACTAAATAGTTTAAAAAATTTACTTGGAAATGTAAATACATACATGCTAAAATTTATTAGCAAAACAAATGTGAGTACCGGTTCGTCAGGTCTTCAAATTAGACGCCTGCTTTAGAGAATTTCAAGTAGCTTCTGAGCATATAATTGGATCTTTTCGCGCGACTTTGCAAATGTATGTAATTTTCGAATTTCCTAAAATTTCGAGGTTCTCCTTAATTTTGCGCAATATCGCGCTAAAAATTGGGTTCGCTATTGCTATGTGGTTATTGTGCATACCAGACATCGAAATAAGACCCGAGGCACTGAGCCAGACCGGTATAGAAGTACATACATACACGTACATTAAATTAAAGTTATAATATGCTCCTATAGGCAAGTAGATCGTACAAAAGCCAAGTTAAGAGCTAGTTTTATTCTCAGAATTAAGAAACTGACTTCATCAGCTCATTTAGCAAATGACCTGCTGCACAAAAGCATCGAATCATTAAGATGAAAAACAAAAAATGCAAACTCTCAAACAATAGAAAACTAATAACCGATTTGATATTCTCTACTTTTAAACAAAACTCACAATATGAAAAAATGTTTGACTTTAATTTTCAATTTTCACAAAAATTTTAATATTTTTCACACATCAACACACTGTATTTTAAATTAATAGCTCACAATTCCATGGCTGAGTAAATAGCTAGTTAATAATGTTCATTGCCCGAATGCATGAAAATAATATTTAGCATATATGTACTTATGTATGTATGTGCACATGCTTGCCTGTAATACTAGCTTGCGACTACCCATATAACATTGACTGTAGCAGCACCACCTGCTTTGCGCCGCGCACATTTCCTGCTCAACTTAAATTTCTAGTACTCTTTGAAATTTCCACCGAAATTTATTTCCTCTACCCATTAGTTTATGCAAAATGTAATATAAAATTTTCTCTCATACACAAAAACGCAGTCTAGGCAACATTAATTTACTATGGCTACGGAAATTGCAATAAGAGCAACAACAATGTCACCCTCATTTTTTCCAATTTTATTTTATTTTTCACATCGACAACAACTTGTGCTTGATCTCTCTGTGCAGGCAAGGTTTAAGGACATTTGCAATAAGGTCATGGGGATATGCATGAAAAATGCTTTTGAACTCATACGAATATACAGATAGTCAAACATGGAATATATATTCTAATATGTATATGTATATATTAATGTACTGCAGTTATAGAAGTATTTTATCACAGGAACACACATACCTACATACATATGTATCTACTATATTGAGTGCAGAATGAAATCTTTCGTTCGACAGTTTCTTATAAACAGTGAAATTGCTGAGCAGATTACTTTCGAACTACGATAGATCATACCTTATTTTGGCAAATCTATCAGGTCCAGGTATTTTCCCAAGCGACGTAATAGACTGGTATGCATGGAAATAAGCCTTAGAAGTCTTTTTTTCA
>NW_016157873.1:184208-191571 GCF_001687245.7 Rhagoletis zephyria
GGTTAGGAGTCCCCCATAACGATTTCTGCAGAAGCTGTAGAAATGAACTACTAAACTACTGTAGTGTACTATCGCCAAAGTGAACTCAGCCGTTTTGTTTTCGTATTGTACCGAACTGGTGAAGTAATAAACGAAACGAAATAGTAACGTACAATATAGTTTATTTTCGTACCCTAGGTTAGGAGTCCCCCATAACGATTTCTGCAGAAGCTGTAGAAATGAAGGAGAGCCATAAACCTTGCGGCACCTGTTATGCGAATGAATCGCACTTTGACGAAAGTTTATGGGTTTGGAATTCTTTGAAGACCTAACCGACATAGCCGCGGTAGGCATACGGCAGCTTCTGACATATCCACACAATGGTTTCAGCAGGAGGGTTCCAACGATCCGCGTGGTATCAAATAAGGCCCACAACATAAAGGCTTATGTGTGCTAGTCGGGACACTGGTAGCTACTGCAACCTAACATAACCCTTTTCAGTTTTATCTAGACTACTTCTCTAGTCAATCCTAGTTTTTCAGTTTTTTAACCAAATCCCTTTCAAAATAGTTTTCATTGCTTTAAAATCTAGGTACAACAGAAAATATATACATACTTAGCATGTGCATACATATGGTTCGTGTTCATTTCGCATTATCAGCCAAGTTGAGGTTGCTGATTGTCTCTGCGGTTTTCATACAGAGACGCATATAAATAGTAGAAATTCACATTAGACACAAAACAGAAACTCAATCCAGAAAATGCTACGACAAAATGTATTGCAAAAAAAAATCGCCGAAGCTGAAGTGGAAAAGTAGCAACAACCGAAACATATACATATTCTACACCACCTACTCGAGCAGACGCAAATGGGGGAAAAAAGCTTATTTGTGATATTTTTTCTTTCGGAAGACAATCCAACATCAAACACGCACACACACACACACGTACTGTAACCCACAGAAAATATTCGTTGCACCGATCCACACATCATAGCTGCATATGAACATGAAACAATGATAACAAAAATTTTAGAAGCAAAATTGCAATGCATTCCAGCGTAGCCAAATTTTCCCGGTCTCTATTTTCTGCATTTCTACTTTTGTTGATTTTCGAATTTCATCAATCGATTATTGAATTTTGTTCGCGTAGTCCGCGCTCTAAAAAACCGCACACCTCTTCAGCTCACCCTGGTATTCTTTCAAAGCTGCATATTGGTTGCTCTATGGTGCCCCACAGCGAATGCCAATGTCAAAAACGAGAAGAAGATTATTCCTAAACTGTATGCTGCTGCTGTTGCTCGCTGCTCGCTATTGTGAATGTGGTGCAAGTTTTTATGTATTTGTCTATAGTAAGCATTTTATCTTTTTTTTTGTCTTCTTTGTTTCAGTTTTGTTCTGGCACTGCCATTAAGATGAATGCTTTATGATTCTGGTTGGTTGATTGCTTGAAAAAGCTTATGTGGTGCGGTGGAAGCGCAGTTGGTGGATGAGTATATATGTATATAAAACATACTTAAACATACGTACTCGCATATGTAAGCAAAGTCATGCTGTATACATATGTATATACAATGTTGAAACGAAACATTGATATTTTGCAAGGAATATATTTTTGGTCGAATGAAAGGAAAATTTGTGTGATATGGTCTGAACACAAAATGACGGATAATTTTTCCTATTAATTTTTAGAAACTGATAAAATAATTAAATGATTCATGAGTTTTTAGATTACTTTCGGTAGTTTTTTAGAACTTGTAAAGCTTTTTTCAGGTATTTCCGGGAATTGTCTTTAATTATTCGGTGATTTTCGGGATCTTTACCAGATTCTTTGGGATATTTTAATCTTGACTTGGCTTTTTATGCATTTTTTATTCGTCCTAGAAAAATTAAAAAGAACGAGTTTGTTACCTCTTGCCAGAAGAGCTAAAATTTTATTCTTTACAAAAGATTTGTAAAGTGTATACTCGGTACAGTCTCCGATATAAGCAGTGCGCTTAGAAGTATGCAATGTATTTGCTGTAGGAAAGTTACGTAATTTCCCATTATTTCATACGCCTACTCAATGCATATATGAACTTCTGAAACGATTAAAAAAAAACGCAAAAGTCGAAAATTTTCAAGATCTTCCTGAGTCTTTGCTAAAAGGCGTAGCAATTAACAAAGGCAAAATAACCACATACATATCCTAAATAGACCCTGCAGATGTTGAACATATTGTATTATTTGAAGTTGGATACCGGTCACTTTAACAAGAGACAATGGTACGCGTGTTGAGACAGGCAGGACTCTGTCGTAATCGACCGTTCTTTGCCTTTCTCTTATTTTCTGCCACCAAAAAAATATACATATATTCTTAAAAATATATTTATTTATTTTTAAAATTATTTTTATTTGCTTTATTTCCGTTTTTTATATTAATTTAATTTTCTTTTATATACTATTCTTAAATTATTAGATTTAATTGTAAAGAGAAAAAAATATTATTTTATATTTCTATTTATTTATTATTTTCTTTTGTTTAGATTATATTTTATTAAAAAGAACAATAGTTTTTATAATTTTACTAAATTTTTAAAATCGTATTTCATACATTTTTTTGTCATGTAAAAACCATTTTTCATTTTTGTTTTTTTAAAAATAAGTTTCCTTTGGGTTTTAGATTTATAGTTTTAAAAAGAAAAGTATATTTTTTATTTAATTTAATTTTTAGGATGTTATTTTTTGTTGTGTTTTTTTAAGTAAATATCCTTTTAATTTTTATATTTTGTTTTAAAAATATATATATTTGATTTTGTGGTATCTATTATTTTCTTATATTTTGATTTAATTGTTTTCTTTTTCTAATTTAATTTTCTTTAATTTTTTGGATTTTACTTTAAAAAAAAATATACATATACTATATTTTGAAAAATATTTTTATTTATTTTTAAAAATATCTTCATATATTTTTGCATTATTTTCATTAATTTTCTTTTTCCTTTTTTCAATTTAAAATTCTTTTATTTATTAGTTTTTTTAATTTAAAAAGAAAACTATATGAATATTTTTTAATTTAATTTTTAAAGAACTATATATTCCTAAAATGCGAACAGTATAACGCCAAGGCCTTCTCGTTATCGGATCATTCAATTAGTCTTTCGAAATCAACTATAAACTAGGTTCCGCTTGAAAGCGGCGAAGGTGAAGAGGACCAGGGAATAGCCGCGAGTTAAAGAACTTCTCTGTCACCAAACTAAGGGAACTACCTATCGAATGTCAAAGAGACAGTAAATTTGAAAAAAAATGCGAGAAATTTTATTTAATACACTGCCTTTAAATCCATAAGTAGTTACATTACAAGAAGCCTTGATTTGAAGGTATTAACTACTAGTAACAATAATTCCTTTACTGTATGACCAGCGCTATTCAAGAGATTGCAAATAGGAATCAATAAATGATTTATAAATATGAAAGCTAAGTCATGCGAAATGCTTAATTCTTGAGACATGCCCTTACATATGTACATACATATGTATATAAGTGCATACCTATAAATACATATGTACATATGTCTGTACACAATTACATATCCATAAATACCAAACATAGTAGCGGAGCGCAAAATACAAACAAAAAAAATGCAAGTAATACAGAAATACAGTGAAATCGTAAACAACATTGGTGTTATGGTTGGATGAGCTAATCAAATACAACTGTACTGATACACTTACTTACACGTTTACGAGTATGTTCATCGTCAAATATAAAAGTTATAAATCGTTTGTTATTGTGCTATGTTTGATTGCTGTTCTTATATTGTTGAATGAATCATGATTTCATGTAAGTAGTTGCTACATGTGAAGTAACTGTTAACAGGTATTCATTACATGTTTGTATTGTAAAAACACATATGTACATATGTAGTGTGTTGCGGCAAGCAAAAACAGCAACGGAATGCAGTAAAAGGGCAAACTCAGTTCATACAGTGAGAATACAAAACAAAAACAACAAAAAATAAATCTTTTATAAAACGGAAAAAAGTATCCACATCTCAGTTGAAATTAAAAAACAAAAAAAGAATTATTACTTGCGATCGGTGAAAACATTACAAACTCCTAAGGGAAGAACAAGAAATGATACTGAGGATGGCATAACGACTAAACCGGTTTGTTTCCAAACCAAACTTGAGAAAGGGCGACGGAAATTCGTTCCAAAGTACATTAATTAATTTCCAACTTAGTAGAGAAAATCGGCCAACACCAACGAAGAGAGCAAAACTAAGTTCAATAGATACAACCTATCAACATTAACCGCGTTCGCTTCGCCAAATCCTATCGAGCGGCGGAACGAAGGAAATTAATGAGGTGCATACGATCAAACTCGCCAATTTCATGTTTGTCTAGCTAACTTTATTGTTGCTTTCAAATACAAATGGTTCGTAAATGCAGTAGAAGCGGCTATTATATTTATGTGCATGTGAAAGTTTGCGAGTGAGTGTGTGAGTAGTATGTTTGTTGCTGAATCACGCTAAAATGGAAGGACGTATTTCCATAAAATTTTCGTAAACACAGAGGTTATAACCTGGATAAACATTTAGGAGATCTCTTTAAAGTGAGTAGCCAAATTTTTGAAAGTTAAAATCGATTAATAAATAAAACAAAATATTAAAATAGCGTAGAGGTCAAATGAAAGGGATTGTAAAACGATTTAGTTTGAAAATATTTTTTTAGGAGGGTTGCCACCTGTTCAGAAAGTTCAATTCACTGTAATTCACAAGTTAAACAAAATATCTTTTTAATGTGGGTATCAAACAAGAGAAGTTTGAGCAAGTTTTATTTAAACAAAAAATTTAAAGGGGCCACCTGTTTAGAAATTCGAAATGAATTCAATTAACAAGTTAAATAATCTATTTTAATGTGGCTATCAACCAAGAGAAGTTGAAGCAACGTTTTATTTAAGCGTATGTATTTCGTAAATATTTTTGATGAGACTTGCCACCAGTTTTGGAAATCCTACTAATAAGATAAACATGAAAGGAATGCCGCTTGCTGAAAAGCTCAAACTCTACGAAGTAGGAATGTTAAACGAACGAGATTTAAAAAAGCTCAATTTCTGTTACAAATTTAACAGGATTGCTATCTATCTAAGAAGGCTAATTCAATTTTATTAATAAGTTGAATGAAATATTATAATATGGGTCGCAAACGAATGAGGTTTAAGAAGGGTTTATTTTGGAGAGGTTTGCCACCTGTTTAAAAGTCAAATACAATTTTTTTATAAGTTAAATAACGTATTTAAATATAGATGCCAATCAAAGAGGTACAAGAAAGCACTATTTCGCAAATATGTTAAAAAGGTGGGTTGCCATCTGTTAGAAAGTCAAATTAAGTTAAATCAATAAGTGAAATGAAACATTACGAAACTATGTCAAGTCAAACAAAAGATGTTTAAGAAGGCGTTATTTCGAAAATAATTTTAAAAGTGGTTGCCACCTGTTTGAAAGTCGAATCAAATGTCGTCGGTTACCATAACGAATTATTGCAATATTGATTTCAAACGAAATAGGTGGAAAAAGCTTTATTACGAAAACAGTTTTGAAAAGGTTATCACTAGACATCGGAATTCTACGAAATTTCATATTTTTGTTTAGCATCCAAGAGATCCTGGACCAAGACAAAAATTCGTTGCATTTAAAATGAAGAAGATTTATGCCCATGCATATTTGCCACCCATATCTATTGTGATACACATTTCAGCCCTACTTATTTCCCAAAATTCAAACTGAATTTGATTTTTTAAACAGGTGGCAACCCTACTGCATGTAGTTGGCAAGTAAAGCCTTTTCAAAACCATTTCGTTTGATACTAATATTGTAATAATTTATTTCCCTTAATTGAATTTAATTGTTTAATAGGTGGCAACCCTTTACATTTTCTAACCTAGATATTTATGAACTCTCTACTCGCCGAGACTATCAGAGCGCGAAACCATAGAGTTTATTGGTGACAAACTTTAAGCTACATTCTTTTATATTACATACATATGAACACACATTCATATGTATATAGAATAGATGTAGTCTAAAACATACTAAAAACTAATAGATGTACTAAATAAACAACAGGGTTTAAGCTGGATTTGTATATAAAATGACTATGCAGGAATTTGTTTTGATTTAATACAAAAGCCTGTTAACATAAGTATTGATTGCATATTATTTGCATATCTTTTTCATATTTTCTGCATATACAAATTTCATGGAATTCCGATGTCTAGTTATCACCTATTCAAAAAGCCAAATGCAAGTAAAGTAAATATTAGCTAAATGGAATATTTTTTACAAATAATTCCATTTAAAGCAAATTTCAATGTCATTTCTTTAAACAAAATTTTGTTTTATGTTATCTTCAATAACACTCCCACATATAAAATTTTCTAGCTAACTCTAAACTTTCTATTTTGCGCTATTCTGCTGCATTTATTTGCTATTGTCATCATTATTAATTGAGCACACAAATGTACGTGTTGTTTAGCATTGACATTTGACAAGCTGCAGCTGCACGGTGAAATAGTGAAAACAAAAAGCGCTTTCTCGTTCAAAAACACCAACTGCTACAGCAAAAAAAAAACAAAAAAAATTTATCATCATTTAGTTGCTCATACGCACTGACAATCTCACTGGCGATGACATGATGACATGATTTTTAATGCAGAACAGCACACAGGTGTCCCTATGCATTTAAGCTCACATGTATGTACGTACCTATATGTGTATGTATGTGTTTGTAAATACATATACAAGCATTGTAAGAATACACTTGCATAGCAAAAAGAAGAAAACTAAATACAACAATGAAACTGATACAAAATTAATGGCGAAAGGGAAATAACGCATGAAGTATGATTTGTTTACATTACGTGCACAGTGGCGGTCAAAAGTGGATGAATGGTGTTTCATTTTTAATACCTACAATAATTTTCAAGCAAAAATTTTTTTGGTATCTTTTTATAAAATTATGGTTCATGCTTTAACAAAAACCATATAAATCACAATTTCAAACTTCATACAGAATTTAGAGAAACTCCTTAAATTTTTACCTAAATTTCGAGCATTTTAAGCAGAATTTTTATAAATTTTTTGGCTATGCAGTTAACAGGCTAACACAATTTTGGTGAAATAAGTGCAAGTTTTGAGCGGCTAAAAAATCGCATTGATTTTTAATATATATATTTTTTTTGTTGACGGCGTTTTTTCAAAAGAAAGCCAAGCCAGGTTTCCTAAATTTCGCTATTTGAAAAAAAATACATAAAAAAATTTTTGCTTGAAAAACATTGTATATATTAAAAACGAAGCAGCATTACTCCACTTTTGACCGCCACTGTTTGTGTCCTTATTTGCTTAG
>NW_016157874.1:0-85917 GCF_001687245.7 Rhagoletis zephyria
GATGCTGGCAAGTAGTTATCGAATTTAGTGTAAAATTAAAACGTTTTTGGGAAAAGATATTAATTATTTTTAAAAGANTTCAAGTTACTTGAAAGACATTGACAAAGAAAATATCGAAATTGTAATTTCAGTGTCTGAAATATATCAGAAATAAACGTATCCGATATAGAAAACTAATAGTCCTGGCTAGCTACATTGTGAAATAATCAGATGACATAATGACACTAAAAAATTTTAAAATATGTTCACTAAAATTTTATTAATGTAAAAATAAAGATGCTGGCAAGTAGTTATCGAATTTAGTGTAAAATTAAAACGTTTTTGGGAAAAGATATTAATTATTTTTAAAAGAAAAATGTTAATACAACTATTTTATTTATACTCCCAAATTTAGGATATAAAATCCCCTCTACCAAAAAACTTAAATTGGGTAACGCCGTTTCGAATTTTTTACAATTGGGCAATTGTCCAAAATCTCCTTTTTAATCAAAAAGTTGTTTATTGAAACTACCTTCTTTTTTGTATCATGATATGTATCATTTCATTATCATTTATGTTTTTTGTTTTTTTCGTATCATTTATTGTGTAAATTTTATACATATAATCAACTCCACCTCATTCATTCCAACACAATCCGCCGGTGAAGTACGTCCTCACTTCACATTTTGTCCAAATACGCAAACCTATCGGTTTACTGCAATTATCATAATTGCAATCGCTACTGATACCTGCTGACTCATCGCTATCATCACTTTTCGCTTCGAAACGTTACGTGTGGATCATTAACCCATTAGCCGAATGTATCACATAAACTTCTAAACAAAATACAACTTATCTAAGAACAATGAGCGGAAAACACTGGATTTTGGACGAAAGCTGACTAATGCAGCGTTTTTGCTGCATTTAAAATGCAGCATTTAGCACTTTCGAACATATGTTTTCGAAGAGCGTTCATGCTATCGCATTTAGCAAATGTACATTTACGCGAGTTCGAAATCGTATGCTTTTGACAAACAGCCGTGTTCCAGTCGCTTATTCAGATCCGTATCCATTACGATAAATTCTCACGGAAAAGATAATGTGCAAAAACCCCTACTGAAAAGGAAAAATAAATTCTAAACCGAAAATTCAATACAAAAACCTGAATTGCTTTAACCATAACCGAACATTTGTTTGTGTATATATTCATTTGTCGGTGCTGCCAATTATATTTTCCACACCTAATTAGGAAACAAAACAAACAGAGTTGATCACAAATTAATCCAGATTTCTATCAGCATCATATCGATGTTGAATTTGCGTAACTTTTCTTTATCCAAATAATGTAAAATAATAAATGAAATCTCGATCGGCGATCACTGAAACGCAGCTAGCGGTTGTATACTCGAAAAAGCAATGTTGCCACTTTTTCTCATTAAACCATGTTCGAATCGTGGAAATTTTGGAAGATCACAGGGATGCTTTTAGCATTTAGATTCTAAATGCAAAGATTGAGTTGCATTTAGTTGCATTTAGATGACGAATTTTGTATGGATAAATGTACATTTAGAGTAGCATTTAGAGCTAAATGCGCTAAATGTACATTTACGCGTAAGCAAAAACAGCCCATAAGGAGCAATAACCTGGCGACTGAGGAACATAGTCTATGCCATCTCTTTTAAACCAAAAAAAAAAGCTGAACTAAAATTTCTAAACAACACGATTATGTGACTGCCAAAATATATAAATCCGTACAAATGTATAAGTCGTGTGATCCCTGCTTAATAGCTATAATCCCAAAGAACTAGCTTGCTTCAAGTACGCCCCAATCCCCAATATTGATGTAGAAAGAACGTTCTCCTTATACAAAACATTTTTGCGGCCAAATAGGAAAGCTTTAACTTTGAAAATTTTAAAGAACTATTTATTTTTTTGCCAAAAAGCCATAAACAAAGCAAACTTTCTAAGGGTTCACAACACAACACTATCAAGACTAGAGGTGGGTAACTCAACTCAGAGTTGAGTTATTGAGTTGATTCCTATAAGTGAGTCGGTAACTCAGACTCCCTGTCCAAAAAAAATGTAACTCAGTAACTCAGTTGATGCCGTAGGGCTCACATGAATCAATTGAATCATAGTGGCTCATATTTGTCCATATAACTCTCTCGCTTCGCCACAGTGTTTAGCATGGCAAAGTCTTGCATTTTGTTTTTGCACGAGGCGAATTTATACAAGGTGGTGGCAAGAATACAACAACAACAACCACATGTATTTTGTATTGCGGGTGTTATGTCAAATCTCACAAATTCTTATAATTTCGTTTTTTTTTTAGTTTTTCTCGAAATATGTATGTATGTAAGATATATAAAGATGTGCATATCAAATCAATTGCCTTTCCAACCATATCCACATTTTGAAATTCGGTACAATAGGTTTCGAAATATAAGCTTTTGAAAATATTGAAAATTCCACCTTTACCCTCCCCCTAGCACCGCCCTATTAATTTGCACACAAAAAAAATTACACCTTTCAAATCAGTAGAAAGGAGCTGACCACGCCCACTTTAAAGTTTTGTTTTATCTCAACGGCCGCTATACCGCATCTATGCCTCAAAACGAGTCTACGATACGAATGAGTGTAACATACAAAGAGTCAAATGAGTTAGTTGAATGAGCTGACTCCTTAAAGTGAGTTGGAGTCATTGAGTCAACTCCTATAAATTTGCTGAGTTACCCACCCTTAATCAAGACCTAACTATAATCCCAACTTTTCCCGTGAGGAACGTGTTACACTTGCTAGAGTCAGACTTGGAACAACGCTATTTTCCACTAAACACCACTACACCAGAATGGACCCACTCAATTGTACCTTTTGTTTGGTCAAATTGGACATTGAACACATCCTTTTTCATTGCCCAATATCCAGAACTCTGCATCCATCTAAAGCTCTGGACTGCAGCACAAGCGAAAGCATCACAATCGAAGGCTCTATCGGCCCACAACAACATCGTGCAATGCATCTGATAGACAAAGGGTTGTTGTTGTTGTTGTTGTAGCGGCTACAACAACCCCGCCCAGATCGGTTGGGATCTCAGTCGTTGTCGTCAAGTTCCACTAACGGCAGCCCTGTTGGGTTGGTCCACAAGGACAAAGCCGTTAGGGAAGTATTTAATTACTTGTTTAAGTGGATTCTAATGAATTTGAAAGTATTTTTGGTTATTTACATGTGTGAGCTGAGTGTGTTTACATACAAAGGCCCTGTGCCAATTGATAGAAAATAGAAAATTTTGACGGATCAAAGTAAAAATTTGACACTTCTCGTGGTGAATACGAACGTCAAAATTTTACCTAGCTCATGGGGCTAGGTAAAATTTTGACAGCTTATAACCATGTATACATATAATATTGCTTGGCGGTAATAAGGAGTGAACATAAAAATGAAAGCTGAAACAGCATAAAAAAAGCGTACGTTACTTGCAAATTATAAAATAAATATAAATTTTAAGAATTTCATCAACACACAAAAATAAAGCTTTCGCGCGATCGTTTGTTTGGTTTTTCAACTGTCAAAATTTTACTCTGCATTTGGCACAGCAAAATTCAATTTATTTGTACACCATAGCAAATTTTTCCACACCGTCTCACCACGGAGAAAAAAGTTACCGATTGGCACAGGCCTAAAATAAGCAAAAATTTACAACCAAAATTTGGAGGTTATGTTGAAGTTGACAGAAGTTATCATTTTTTACTAGAAAGCGATCCCGTACTTTTCAATGTTACTCTCTCGCTCTGAGCGAATTATTATTTTTTTTTTGACAGTTTTACTAGTCCTAGTCCGAGGAATACGGGATTGCACCTATTGTAAGATTCACTGTCATTTTCCCCAACGAGAAACGTTTGCTTTTCGTTTGTGACAATTGTACCATATTGTACGTTTTATATGTATACAAACGTTTCAATTACGTGAAAAATATTTTTTTCTGTAAATTTTGATATCCAATTCAATTAAAAAACATTTTTATTTTTTTTATTCATTGCAGCCATTCGTTTTGTATTTAGTTATTGCATATATGTACATACATACATATATTTTTCTCTGCACGATTCATTTCGTTTGTTGTTTCGTATGTAACTACTACCTACTGTAGTGTACTATCGCCAAAGTGAACTCAGCCGTTTTGTTTTCGTATTGTACCGAACTGTTAAAGTAGTAAGCGAAACGAAATAGTAACGTACAATGGGCCGTATGAATAAAAATAATCAGTTGCTTTTTCTTAAAATTCCAGATCTTTTACTCAATTTATTCAAACAAAATTCAGGTAAAAGGTATGAAATTTTAAGAAAAAGCAATTGCTTAGTTTTTATTCATACAGCCCAATATAGTTTATTTTCGTACACTGTTGGTGTGTCATCGACGCGAATTCCCAGCGGTAGCCTGACCTCCTTCGTCCAGGGTCGCAGAGGATTTCGTAGGGGAGAGGGCTAGACACTTTGCAGTGAAGAAGCGAGAAAGTTCGGAGAGGTACCCGTTTACTTTCGAACACGGGTCAATTCCATTTCCAGTCGCCATGATCGAGCAATCGTCGGCATAAGAGACAATCGAGACTCCCTCTGGTGGTTGAGGGAGCTTTGAAATGTAAAAGTTAAACAGTAGCGGGGAAAGCACACCACCCTGTGGAACCCCCTGTTTGATTTTCCTAAGTTTGCTCGATTTGTCTATAAACATTACCGACGAGTGTCGACCACTCAGATAATTTGCCGACCACCGTTTGAGCCTCTGTGGGAGAAAGGAAGCATCTATGTCTTCTAGCAGCGTGGAGTGGCTGACGGTATCAAACGTCTTTGACAGTTCCAACGCTACTATAATAGTTCTCTCACAGGGACTATTGCAGTTTACGCCACGTGTTATCTGCGTGTTTATGGCGTTAAGTGCTGTTGTTGTGCTGTGTACTTTACGGAAACCATGCTGATGCTTCACTGGGATCAAGTGGTTCGTGAAATACGGGAGTAGCAAGGCCTCTAGTGTCTTGCCAGATTGAGGACCTCCATTAGGTACGCTACTTCCGCAGGACCCAAATTTTTCAGCATCAACATGCATATTCCGTCGGTCCCCATGGCTTTGGAGGCTTTCGCCTTCTCGATGGCCACCCGAACTTCACCGTTAGTGCAAGCNTTTATCAGACCAGCGCTGACTATTGTGATGTCTGGCGAGCTACTGCAGTTACCCATAATCCTGGTGGGTGCGTCGTCGTTCATTGTGCAGAATGTCGAATCGTCTATCTGCTCAGCCAAGTCTGTTCCCCTACGATCGTTTGACAGGCTTGAGTGCCAAAGATCGTGGTGCGCATTAAAGTCACCTACTACCATACGGTTTTCACCTCTGAGGAGCGCACCTATATCAGGGTGATATCCTGCCGGGCATCAGGTGACAGGGGGTATGTATATGTTAAATATTTCGAGCTCAACATCGTCTGACCGGATAGCAATGCCCTGACATTCTAGGGTGGTATCTCTGCGGTCGATGTCTGCTTCGATAAGACGATACTGCACGGTGTGGTGCGTGATGAACGCTAAGCCACCACCATTATCTCGCTCGCGATCTCGACGGTGCACGTTGTACCCGGCACAATTCAACAAAGTTGAATTGCTGTGCAACTTCGTCTCTTGGACCGCAGCTATCATTATACCATGCCGACACATGAAGACGGTTATCTCCTCAATCTTGCTCTGTAGCCCGTTGCAGTTAAATGGAAGGAGCTTCATGTGGTTCGGGAGACGTGTCGTGATGTGGGGTGTAAGGGATGTGTGTGTTCTTGCCGCCGTTGGCTGTGTGCGCTGCTGTGATGGTTGCCGCCCTGTGGTGGTGGGGGGAGGCGTCGCAGTTGAGGTCTGCGACCGAGCCGCGCAACACGGGCCCTCGAAGTTCCCAGTCCAATCTCGCGTGGTACGCAGACCTGAGCATGCCCTAAAGTGGCACCAGCCAAGAAGAATACGTAGTGAATCTAGCCGTATAGACCAGCAACTTCTGAGATACTTCGCCGACCTAAACGGGGTTAGATCACCGAAACAACAGCCCTTGGTCGGGTAAAACCCGAGTCATTCCGGTACGTAGAACCGGCTGTCGTGGGAATGATAGACAAAGGGTTACTCATCGCCGGTGCACCATGACCTAGTTGTCCACCTGCACCCCACAATATTTTATAAATTCATTTATAAAATATTAAACAAATAAATAAATAATTTTTAATTTATTGTAAATGAATTTTTTACTTTAAGTGCTAATTTTTTTAATACATACATATTTTAAAATTTTAGATATATGCATGTATATTCGATTAATATTGAGTTTTTCGTGGCACTAAAAATTACAACACATCCTTGTGTTAATTATAAACATGTAATAAAATATGAAAAGCGAATAAAAATAAATAAAAAGGCAAAACAGATGCGAATTTTTTGCATATTTTTTTTTGTTTTTTTTGTGCATTTTTTTTTTTGTTTTTTTGTGCATATTTTTTTTTTGTTTTTTTGTGCATATTTTTTTTGTTTTTTTGTGCATATTTTTTTTTGTTTTTTTGTGCATATTTTTTTTTGTTTTTTTTGTGCATATTTTTTTTTGTTTTTTTGTGCATATTTTTTTTTGTTTTTTTGTGCATATTTTTAATTTTTTAGCGCACATTATATGCGCATAAAAATCCGGTACCTATTTATGAGCGCTACTCAAGGCATTGCATCCCGTAATACTTACTAAACGAGTTCTAGTAGGCATATTAAACAAAAACACGCTTTCATAATTTTTAACGTTTATATTATATATTTGAATACACATTTCTATAAATAAATAATAAAAATATAACTCATAAATTAACTTAAGTCACTGCTGCAATGCACCTTCAGATTTTTTTCTCATTTTTAATTGCTTTTTTTTTTGTTTTTGCTAATGACCGTTAAGGCGCATATAATTAAGGTGCTTTCGTAAATACAAACATCATTGCTTGGCGCACAATACCTCGTATCCGCCAAATGAAATACCGCGTATAAGATAGTCAGAAAATTTCACATAGGAGCGAAGAAACTTATTTTCTTCAGAACTTTTGAATGGTTTCTCAAGTAGGTTTGTGAAGTAGGGAAGCATTGAGACAGGGTAACCAAAATAAATGTTTTTCTATGCCACCTCATACATGGTATTTCATTTGGCGGATACGAGGTAACGCGCGCCAAGCGTCGACATGCGTTTTTTTTTCTTAATTTTTTACCTTTACGCACCAATCTTTTACTAATTAAACACTCCTTTTTAGGAAAATAAAGTATTTCTACATACATATGCAATGTGTGATCCCTGGCCATATATTTAGGTAATAATGGTGAAAAAACAATGTAACAACACAAGCATCTATTTGTTTTATTTTTTTTATGTTATCTTTTTATTTAAGCAAAAAACAATGCACTTACTGAAATGAACAAAACCTATCACAAGTGATATATGTATGTATTAATGGAGATATTTAATGCTGTCGTGAACATACATACATACATTCATGTATGAATAAGTATGTACGTGGAACAGGCACTAACATGCGTTAGCACAATTTTTATGCAATTCATTACTAGTTTTGCAGCAGTTTTGTTATGTTTTTTTTTTTTGTTAATTTGTTTGCACGCTTAAATTTAGTGTAATTATTTGCTTGTAATAAGTGTATTGTGGGTGTATTTGAAATGCGCTATGACCGACCGCCGCTCTGCTCTTATGCACATTCGTCAACCAAACTATACTATTGTCTATAGTCTGGAGAGAAATAATATAATATGTTTTTTTATTTACATCACATTGTTTCATTTACAAACTAAGTGCTAAATCGGTTAAGTATTTTTATTTTTTGACAACGAATAGCGAAGAAAGAGAAGAGCTAAATATAAGGAAGCGGAAGTAGACTAGAAATTATAAAGGAAAAAGTAGCAATGTCCGAAAAATTGGTTTGTGACAATTGAAACGAATAAGTGAAAATTATACAAGCAAAGTTAAGTATAATTATAGGCATACAGCTTTATACATAGTAGTTACATTCAAATTGGTGAGCTTTTTAACCAATGCAATTATTTATTTTTTGTTTAACTATAAGCTTTAAACAATTTATATAAGTAAATGTATGTATGTATTTCGCAATATGTTATAATGCTTAAACTAAAATGAAGTTTATGAAATTATATGCTAAACTTAAAAAACATAAAAGCGCATTCATAAAAGGAACTAACTACGCAGAAAAAGTCTGGCATAAATATCCTATAAGGAAACACATACTAAATGCCGATTTGTGTTTATATTATTTGAACCTGAATGAAAACAGAAAAACAAAGAAAATATAAAGCAAAAAATATAGCTGAATTCATAAGGAAAGACTTGCACATACGTGCATACATACAAACACCAAACTTCACTGTGGTGTCCAATTGTGTGTGAAAATATACATGTTTTCGAATTTAGCATTTCTTTTTTTTAAGTTCAAGGGAGTCCCCCTAATAAACCCGAAAATGCTTCTGAAACCACGAGTCTAAAATTTTTTGTTTAGAAAAATATGGAATTTGGTGTTCATTTCAAGTTTCATAGAATCCCTCAATAAACGCAAGACTAAAATCAAAAAAATGTTTAACACAAAAATACCCCGAAAACTCGGATTGTATCTAAATTTACTTTTTTTGTAATAACTTGTATGCATTTTTTGTTTTCCGTTTTCTTTTTCAAATAAGAGATAGTCTCAAAATTGTAGGCGAAACGTGGGAACAAAAAACCAAAAATATATTCGTTTTTGACATGGAAAAATTTTTTCAAAAATCTGTAATTGGGAGTTTATATATAGTTTCAAAAAACCCCTTTATAAGCCCAAGATTCAAAGACTTTCAATGGGCCGTATGCATAAAAAATAAGCAATTGCTTTCAGTTAAAATTTCATAGCTTTTACTTAAATTTGTTTGAAAAAATCGAGCAAAAGGTCTGAAATTTTAAGAAAAGGCATTTGCTTAGGTTTTATGCATACGGCCCAATGTTTCGCGGAATTTCCAAAATGTTTAAGCAAAGTGCTTAACGAGTTTTCGAGGTAAGAAATTTTTACCCAATCGAAAACATTTTATGAAATAGAAAAATCAAAATTCTCTGTTTTTCTTCAAGTTTTGAGATGTTCGTTTTTAACTCAAAAACCTAGGCGACACGATCTAATAAAGTCATAGTGCTGAGTCTTCGAAACCGAATGATTAGCTTTTCGAATCGCAATACAGGGTACACCCCCTTGAGTTAATTTTTTTCCAATAGTTTGTATTTTTGTTTTTATTTTTTGGTTTTATTTTTCAAGTACGGGAGTCTTAAAATTTTGGGGAAATCGTCGAAATTTTGAGCTTGAATTTTTTTCTTAAGTTTGCGATATCCTTCAAATCCCTTAATAAATTCAAAAGAGGTGAAAACCGATAGATTTTATCAAAACTTTTACCGAGTGTAAATTTGTTTATTTTTATTGATGTTTTTCGTTTTTTTTTCGAATATCTTTTTCACCCGAACATGCCCCACTGAAAATTATCGAAATTTAATTTTTTAATTATCAAATTTTTTAAGAAAAATAATAATTAGTCTTTTATAATTCAATGAAAACCCCGAATAAAATAAAAAATCCACGAAAGCCGCCCGAGTCGAACAATTTTTAATGATTTGTCAAACTTTATAGGAAATAATTTTTGGAGCTTCTGTTTTTGTTTTCAAGTTATACTTGAATAGGACCAATAAAACTTCTAGAGTTTTGCTAAATTGTTAAAATTTCTATGAATACCCTTCCGAGTCTCGAGTTTTCCACGTTTCGTATTTGCTTCAAAGTCTTCAAATAACTTTTAATTGTATTATACGAATAAGAATCCGTTGTAGTACATTTTTTTTAACACTTAAAATCATTTTTATTTTCATAATAATAAAATAAATACAATAATTTTTTTTAATACATGTCTGTGGTACTTTGATATTGAAATCATCGATGCCTTTGTTAAATACCAGCATGCAAAAACGCTATGGTAGCGCTATTACAATAGAGAAACTCTCTTGAGTTCGAAGAAAGCATTGATAATCTTGAAACCCTTGATTTCACGTTTCAAGTTTCATACTTTCAGCAAGGAATTCCGTTAAAAAGGAGTTTTTACTATTCGTGTGTACCATTTCCCACTAACCACCTTGTTAAATTTTAGTTAAAGATATACATATGTACATATGTATATGTATATGGGCACTTTCCAAAATTTTAGAAACCAACAAAATTAGCGTATACGGTCAAGTTATAATATGTTAAGAAAAATCTGCTGCGGAAAAGCGTAACTTTAAAATTAAGCCGTGTAAAAAGTGAGCTTATAAAGGCAGTACTAAGTTCCTTAGCATATTCGTTGCTAAGCCATGTGAATGTTTCGGTTTCAAAGTTAATTAAATTAAAATTCAATTCTAATGCTTTTAACAAAAACTAAAACAAAAATAAAAATCAGATCAAAATGTAAAATAAATACTTCAAGTTTGTTAAATAATAAAATTAAAGTAAAGAAAATTATACGAATCGGATTGCTTTGCTACTATTGTACGTTACTTATTCAATAATGCATTTTATACTGGTAGCTATGCTATTGTTGCGAAGAGATAAGCAATTAGTGGAAATATTACCCTTTTTCATTGTAAATACATTTGTATTGGTATAACACTATAAAATGCTCTGTAATTATGTGCACCATAAAATTATTATTATTAGCCTTAGCATTTTGTTACATCTTCACTATCGTTGCAATAAATTTTTATAAACATACACATGGTCGTTATTATCACCGTCAACTTGATATTAGCGCTTTAATATCGTATAAGATTTACATCGTAATGTATTAATGTGTGTGCATTTTTCCTTTTCACTAGTTATTTAATAATTTTTGTCTCTTTGGGCGGTGCAATACTGCACCACTATCGGCTCTTGTCATTATTATTCATCATTATTTGTTTCGTTCAAACGCTATCAAACTAAAATATGTAGTGATTTTTTTTTTTGTATTATATTCATACTGAAATAACCACATTTAGTGAAATAAGTGCAGGCATTCTAGCTCTACAGCCAACCACCTTTGCGCCCAAATAGTAAAGAACTCACACTTCCGACAAATGCTTGTGTTATACTTTGTGATTCTCGCGGTTCTCGTACTTTTTGCGCGCTGTCGCCCCCACTACTGCTGTCGCTGTGCCTTTTCTTCGGCCGAGCACCACTCTCTTTTGTTGCCGCTTGCGCTGCAGTTTCATTTTTTGCTACAGACGTTGATGCTGTTGAAGACACTTTTCCTAGATCGGGACGTACACGTCCATTACCTCCGCTGGCACCACCATTACCACTACCTATCGTACCCAAATCTGGTCGCTGACCGGCAATACCATTTTTAAGATTGCGACGTGATTTTTGTCGCTGTAATTGCTTTATACGAGACTCTGTTGTACTCGTGGACGTTGTTGTTGCTACGGCGGCTGCCGTATTTTGTGATACTCCCATTCTCGTTGAGGGCTCCTCCCCATCGTCTTTAATAGTTCTTGCTGTGCTTAATCCACATGATGTTGCTGTTGGCTCTGTTGTTATATTGACGAAATGACACTCTTCATCGCGCCCGCTCACAGTTTTAGTTGGCGTGTTAAGGCCTTTATGCAGCACAGTTTTTATTTGATCACGATCGAAGTGTATGTCGTCGACTACATTGTTGGCGCAAGTATGCAGATTCTTAAGGCTAATTAATTGTGCCATGGGACTGGAGCTACGGCTCGCTATGCCACTAGCCAACTGCGACATAGAATTTGGCTGTGCGACAATAATGTTCTCCAGACCAATACTCTCGACTTTCTCGACCAGCTTTAGTGAGCGCAGAGCACGCCTTTCCAAACGCGATAGCATAATTTTTTGCTTTTGTTGAGCCTGATTACGATTGGGCCGTTCGATGTCGCCGATTAATTTGCGTCTAATTAAATCTGCACCTGTCGATAGAATACCGAACAGTGGCTCAGGTGAGGAGGAACGTGGAGGTGAACCCTCTGAAAGGAGGAAAAATATATGGAGATAGATCAGTTATCGTCATTTGAATTTGAATGATTTCTAGAGAAGAGAGTAACTCTAGATTGAAGTATAGCATAACACGTTGAAATTTTAATCCCGCTAAATCCATAATTTTTCTTGCATTATTTACAATTTTGCTTATGCTCTGCTCTTTTAATTACTAAGTCCGCGTAACTACCTCTGAAAGCTAACAGTTTTGTATGAGGGACTTAGGAGGATTTTACCGTATGTAGCGTAATACACCTTCATCGTACATATCTGTGGACATTTGATAAAGCAACTTCTCTCGATTGAGGTAATATTCTCTTCAAATCAATAATTCATTGAGTTTTCGGATGATATTTTTATGTTTAATCATTTATAGTGGGTCAACATGCTACGAAGTTAAATAAAGATGTACAATTTTTAAATCAGAGTTCCTTATCAATTACTCTAAATTTAAACCTATGGAAATCACAGAAGTTCTTTTGTCAAAAGTCCACAGATATATAGATATCTTGTTTTCATTAACATTTTACCTGGACTATTGCAGGGTGTGACAGTTGGTGAAAAGTTTGGTCCAGCTGGAGTGTTTAGTGCACTTGGCGTCACAGCCTTAATGCCGCGTTCATTTAACATCGAAGCCAAACCTAAATTAACCGAAAACGTCGAACAGGAATTCTTGCGTGACAATCCGCCGCGTGGTGTGGGTGGACAGCTGGGTTGTCGCGAAGTCGATGCCGAAGCCATGCGTGATGATAATTGTGACTGTGACAAAAACGACAGATCATTGAGACCGTCATCGGGATGCATTACCATGCTCGTTGTATAGGTAAATGTACAGCCAGAAGCTTCAAATTGTTTGCCAGGCAAGTCATCGCTCACATCTTCCTCCACATCGGAAAGTGTATATACTTGCATTCCCAAATCATCTAAACCACGGCCGCCTCGTATGGTTACACCCGGTCGCTCCTCCAGCAAGCCACTCAATGTTGGCGTTGCCAATCGTGACCAATGATGCAGTGTTTGAGAACCTTCAATCGGCTTTACAATTTGCAATTTTTCGGGTAAACGCCATTGCTGCATTGATGCCGACATGTTGGTGGACGAAATGCCCGACGAACCTGTCGACATAATACTATCTGGCGTGCGTATACCTTGCGGAAGTGTATTCGTGCTCGTTGTCTGTTCATCATAGTTGTATGTGCCAGGTGGAGCATACGTTAGCATAGCACGACGCGCCAACACCTCTGCCGGTGTTAGTCGTTTTAATGCCGCTTCTAAGTCTTTAGCTCCCGGAGCACCTGGCACACCGGTTGGTGCAGACGGATAGCCGTCGTCCGATTGTGATGCCAGACTTTCGCACGACAAGGTCTTCAAGCCCATATTATTGTCGTCGAAGGCAGCACCACGATACGGCATCGCCGACATCCGCGGCCCACCCGAACTGCTCATCGCCATTGCACCAAGTTGTGTCATCGACGAATTGCCACTATCCATGTAGTTGCCAGTTTTACTTGCACAACGCACTGTTTCGAAAACACGTTTATATGGAGGCATAGCACCCAGCGCATAGGCCGAACCAGCTGCACCAGCACCACCTCCATATATACCAGGCAGTTGTGACATTAAACGGCCCATGCGTTCGGCACGCTGTGTATCACCCGAAATACCAGAGTCGAGACTATTTTCCGAATACATTGAAGATTCCATCAGCTCGCACTGTAACGACTCTGGTGGCAACAAGCCAGAACTAGAAATGAACGAGCTGCGCGCTTGTGGCATTGTTTTCTTGCGCTGATTACGCAATTGCTCCTGTGCCTCCTGCAGTAGAGCCAACACCTCTTGATAGCGCTGTTTGAATTCCAGCAATTCCACAGCTAATGAGTTTTGATTTTCCTTTGTTATATTTAGAAGTGTAATATGCTCGTCATTATCGTGCGTTAACTGATGCAGTCTCATTTCGGCTTCGGACAGCCTTGCTGTCAAGCTTATTATTTGTTCATGTTGTAAGCGATTTTCCTCCCGCTGACGCTCCAATTCCAGATTCATACTGTCGTAACGGCCGTTAGCTTCGTTCAATTGTAATGTGATGTCTTCCATTAGTTGGCGTTCCTGAGCTTCAACATCATCTGTTTGCGAGGCAAGTTGTATGGCTTCGTGTTTCAAGGACTTATTCTCATCCTGCAGGGAAGCGATCTTCTTTTGCAGTAAATCCAAAGTAATTGATTTGGAAAATGTAGGTGTATCTGAAATGAAGCAGAAAGTAGAAATAAGAGTAACAAATTATTTGAAAGGAATAATGATAACCCCGTGTTTTAGTGTTCTTGTAAAGAGCTAGGGTTGCAATAGACACGGAAAAAATGGAAAATCTTGGAAGATAGTTTGGTTTTTGGGATACGCTTACCAGATCTCATGATGGTTGTTTTACGTAAAGAGATCGACGTAAACGATCGATAAACATAACAGAAATAGTGTAAATTTTGTAGGTGGTGTAAAATTGTAGGAAACATCAGCACGCACACAACCAATTGGAGGAGAAGATCGGCGAAATAATGATTATTATGAGGAATGAATTAATTATTGCCCTTTTTTTTAGAAAATAGACTAAAGTCACAAAAATTTAGAAACTAGAAATGTGGTGCTTATGTATGTAAAAAAATCATGGTTTTTGGATATTTTTTTACGACCACTGAATTTTTGTGTTTGTGTCATTTAATAATTTATTAAACACATTTTCTTACCATTTTCGCTGCCCTCATCAGAGTCATTTGTTAGCACTGCAATCAACTCATTTTTCTTGTGTAGTTCATGTACGAGTTGTGCGCGATCCTCGTTGGATGCTTTTAAATCCGCTTCCAGCTCAATGATTCTGTTTTCTAGCGCATTATTTTGCGTCAAAAGTTCCTTTCCGATTTGTACTGTCAATTCCAAATCCTTCTCTTTCTCCTCCAGCAAACGCGTCACAGCTTCAATATCATCATATGCCCGAGTCATTTGGCTTACTCGATTACCACATAGAACTGCAATAAACAATAAATAAATATATAAATGTAAAAAATATATATTTGTAAAATATAGTTAGAAGAGATATAGAAGAGCAAAAGTGGTCGTATTTTGGGAAAATTTCTGTTTTTTTATAAAGGATGGAATAACTGAGCGTTTCTTTATTGCTTTCTTATATGTTCTTAACATCAATTTACTTTCTTGTGTACATAATTACCTGCGTACATATGTACATATAAGTATCTACATACATACATACATATGTACATATATATATGTGAATATTTACAACCGGGATATTTAGGTAAATTTTCGAGTAAACTAACTCGTTTTGATGCTATTTTTATATACAAAAAGAACCAAAAACGTAACTTAGCAAAGACGACATTCCATTACTTTTCCAATTTCCACTTTACACTTCTGGTAACTGAGTGTTAATTAAATGACTGCACAAAAGTTCACACAAAATTGACTCATTAAATTATGTAAGTACATACATATTTTCATATTTACTTTATTGAGCTGTCAATCAAATCTGCACCATAAAAAATTTTCACAAATTTAATGTCCCAGTAGATAAATTCAGAAGTTAAAATCGCTTCCGACAAGCCCCCCTGAGGGTCAAAAACCTTCCACTCTACATTCCTTGCTCCTTTCTTTTTTTTATTGAGTGACACAAGTTGAAGGGCTTCTTTTTTCACTACCCATGGAATGCCTTCCAGAATGGTTTTTATAGGACGTACTTCAGAAGGGCTTCAGAAGGAGTTATTTTAAAGCAGCTCCTTTAATTTATAAAAATCATACATATTTGAAGTATTTGCTTTAGGTTTATATCAAATATGTGATCTTGAAACTTAAAATGTTTATTGAAATTCATTTGTAATAATAAATATAAATTTATGCATCCGCGTAAATTTTAAATGGATAAGCCCTTCTACACGGCATGCAACGAAGCACTTTTTCAGCCCTTCTTGAGTAGGCTTCTTAGAATGGCTTTACTTAAGGCCTACCTAAATTATCTTCTGGGGTTCTTTTCAAGCAACCTTCACTAAATGCAAATTTTATTTATTATGGAAAATTTACGTTTTCGACGCCAATCAAATTAATGTTAATTTCCATATTGCTAATAAATACATACGCAGCTATCTACCTTCGTAAAGTAGCTGTTCATTCTCAATTAAAGTTTGATTATTGGATCGTACTTCGGAAAAGTTAAGATCATCTAAGTGTGTGTTGTTTGGACTAGATTCTTCATTAGTATATATAGAACTCAATATTTCATCTTCATACTCCAATTGTGCAGCATCCACGTCATCATCATTGAAAATTTCGTACCATTGTAAGTCCGTTTCATTGGCAATATTATCATTGGTGGGGGCGACATCATCATTCCTATTCATTGTCAAAATGGCTTCTACATCACTCTCTGGAGTGAAATATCGATTTTCTGGTGACCACGATGCATTGCGTCTATGCAATTCGCCCCTAGGATTGACACAACCGCTGGAAGCGGCATTATCCATTATTTAGTGTTCCGATGAAAATACAATTGTGTAATTTCAAACTCTTGTGTAATAACTTTTAGATTTAGTATTATTATATAACAATAATGTTCGTGTGATTTGGGGGTGGTAGGCAATATTAATGAATTTATCTAAAAAAAAACGAAGGAAATAACTTCAAATACTGCCAACCAAATGTATTCGAATTTCAATTGTATATTAAAGAATATATCAGTCACAGTAATTTATCCCGACTACTTGTAATAGTTATTTTTTGTTAAATAACTTTGCAAAATGAATTTAAACATTTTAAAATGTGACGCATTCCCTTTTATAGAGCACAATACTGGATATTATTTAACGCAAATATGGGTGTGCAAATATAGAGAAGGCAGCTAAAAATGTAGAAACAACACAAGAGAATTTCCTTGGTTCTTCCACGCCTGCGCTGGGACTTTGCCGGACTTGGATATAGAGAACGAAACCTTAAGGCACTCTAAGTACCAATCTCCCCATTCTTGTGAATTCTAAACTCGTTAATTAAATATTAAAACAAGCAATTTTTGTATGCTATTAATACTCACTTTAAAACAAATACACTTTCGAAAATATTTGTATATGCATTTGCATTTATTTTTTTATTTTTGCAATTCCCCTTCCACAACAACTACTTTGCTAATTAAAGTTGGTAGGCGAGACAAAATAACGAAAAGCCATTAACACAAGCCCCAGTCTCGTGACGCACTTTTCTCAAACGATGCAAATGCACAGCATCAGTCAGCACGATATACAAAACTTAAAAAATAAAATAGTGCGTGTAAAAGCTCTTCGTCAAACT
Source organism: Rhagoletis zephyria (assembly GCF_001687245.7). Taxonomy (NCBI): domain Eukaryota; kingdom Metazoa; phylum Arthropoda; class Insecta; order Diptera; family Tephritidae; genus Rhagoletis; species Rhagoletis zephyria. Next base: position 17,396 of record NW_016157874.1, read on the forward strand.
ATTTCGCACAATTTCTTCAATTTCACACTTCCAAGCTGGCTCGAAACTTTTGATCACTTTTATTTTGTCAAATACAATTTCCTACCAATTCGCAATGTTCACTTCTACATTGAAGGAGTGAATCTTGGAATAGATGTCAAAAAATCAATTTGAAGTAGTGTTGTAGAACGAAAAACTCGAACACTTCATTATTTAATTTAATGTGGCCTGCATACATACAGTTTGCGCAAGTCAAAACACAATTTGTAGAAAAACTTTATTGAAGCCTATATTTGGAAATTTTGAAAAATAAATTTATGCGGTAGAGGTTATAACAACTATTTCGGAGATTGACATCTTATCGTACTTTATCGTTGCTTACATTTTTTGGTCATCGATAATCACATATGAATGACTTTATTATTAAAATAACAACACTTTCCAACACTCAGTTAAGTACAAATTTTCCAGTGAACGCGTTCCACAACATAGACGTTGCCACATTACTGGAAAAACGCAAAAGTGAAAACTTGTTACAAACTTTATTTTTTCTTATTTGAAATGTTTTCTAAACCGGAATTTATCAAAAAAAAAAAATACACAAAAAAAGATTGGTTTTAAGAAATATATTTTTTTTTAATGAGGACTGTTACAAAGTATAGTTATAAAGGAATTTACATGACGAATTTTTCACCGATTTTGTTGGCTTTATCTGACAAGGCGTTTTGAACAGGTAATAACACAAGAACAAAACAACATTTATATCGTCACCTGAAATTCAAAAAGACTTAAAGTCGTAACTGAAGTGGAAAAACCCGTGACTAAAATTTTATATTTTTTTTCATTAAAGGATGTGGGAGTCGTAATTCGATGAAATCCATCATATCAATCAAAAACTAAATTTTGAATTTTCTATTAGTTACGACTTTTTGAATTTCAGCGACGATGTTTGTTACGTATTTTTGAATTTTAGGTGACGATATGGATTTGTTGTTGTCTCTGGTTTCTATAGTGTCGAACAAATTATGCTTGTACGAACATAGGCAAAAAAATAAAATGATTTGTTATTGGCGTTTATAATAATTTAATATTTTTTGTATATACAAATATTGACTTTAGAATTTTTTTTAACTGTAAAAAATTTTAAATTTAGAGACCAAATAGGTACAAAACTGGTTTGAAATCACCGCCAATCGAATGCAAAGAAGTTTCCTCTCAAAAATCAATTTACCTGCTACATTGATGCTCGCTGTGCAAGATGCCTTGGTTAAGATCCCCTGACAAAGTTTAAATTTAATGGAATTCTTTTTACATACTTTTATATATTTTCGATTATATTCAACTGGGAGATACTTTACAGACCATAGATAGGTGACCATTAGAAAAGAAACTTTAATTAGGAAATATGTTAGAAATATATTTCACGAAAAATAAAATCAGAAATGGTAACAAGTAATTTTTAAGAAAAAAACAAACCGACTTTAATTCCCATATAAAAATTTAAGATAGTCGTTAATTTCTTCATCATCCAATGATCGGATTTTAACCAAATTAGTATGGGACCACCTGTGAGGTAACACCAACCCCTTCCTTTAAAAAAGAGTTATGGAAATCGGTTAACGTGGTCCAAAGTTTTGTTGTTACATAAAAAAAAAAAAATATATTCCGACGAACTGATAACCTTCTCGTTTTTGTGCAGGCGGCTAAAATAACGCAAAATATTGATTAAGTCTAAATCTTCCCTTAAAACCAAAAACGTCAAAATATTACCTTGATATTTTTATTTAAACAAAAAAACCTGTCGAATGAAAAATATTATGTATTATTATTATGTATTTTTAATCCTGTGTTTTTCGAGTAATTTATGCCCGGCTATCTTCCGATTTTCATCAGTTGCCAATATCGATGCATGAAACACCAAATACGAATATAATTTTTTAATACTCGCAAAATTTTTAAATAAAATATATGTATGTGGGACGTATAAAACTGTACATCTTGAAATAAGAGCACGCGTTAACAGAAAGAACATATTTCTTGATGGTCGCTTCTACAATTCACGACACGAGTCGACAGCAGAGAGTCCGGCATGCGGAGAGACACCTCCAGACTCGAAACATCTCTTCGTATGCCCGGAAAACCCGACAGCCCTAACGCCTTTGTCCTTGTGAACCGACCCTATTGAGGCTGCACGCTTCTTAGGGCTGCCGTTAGTGGAACTTGACGACAACGACTGAGATATTAACCGATCTAAGCGGGGATGTTGTAGCCGCAACAACAGCAGAGATCGATCCGGTTTTTCATATTACAGTTCATAGGAAAGTGCTGTTACAAGAGCCACAGAAAGAACAATATGAACATAACAATGACTTCTTTATGGTATTTAACTTAAGTTAGGTTAGAAGGCCGCCTTCGTGGATGCAAACACACTTAGGCCGTTGTAGTTGTAGCAGCATACAAGTTCCCAAAGGGTTTTTGAGGAGTGTTGCTGGAGTGACAGTCCTTGTCCAGATATAAATCTGGGTCGTTCCGGTTACATAGACCCGACTGTCGTGGGAACAGAACACTTAGCCCGTTTTCTTGACTGCCTGCTAAAAATTTCGGGCCGGTCTGTTTTATAAGCAAGTGAGTGGCAAATTGGACAGGCAGTCAAAGCACTGGCTATCTTTAACAGGCAGTCTAGAAAACGGCCCTAGGACGGTTATTAGTCTGCATATGATAGTATTAAATTAGATAAATAAAAATAAACATACATTATTTTTATATACACATACATTAATCAAACTTATTTTACAAGTACGTATGACTACGTGCGAAATTGCACGGCGATTGATTCAATCAATGGCCTACTATTTATATATAAATAAGTCATTAACTGCACTTGGGTAATAAAAGATTAAATGCATATAAACGCAGAAAAAGGAAAAAGGTTAAAAAATAAACTAGCTACATACATACGTTCTGTATATTTTACCAATTCACTTTTATGTATCAACATTGATGCATACCTGGTACTGAATATAAGGTCCTTACAACTTTCAAGCAGTTGCTCCCGTCAGAATTTCTAGCTGCATGATATATTAGGTCTTGCGCACTATTTTGTGATATATCCTTTCGTGTACTTCTATCACATTCCAGATTTCCTTTTCCCTGGCCTTTAGAGACGAAATCACATAGGAGTGTTACAAAGCGCGGAGATATATCATAACAAGTATTGTGTGCTGCTAGAACGCGTACTCTTTCCATAGCTTCCAATTCCAGTTCCAAACGCGTGGGCGCTAGCTCGGCTTCGCCAATAGAAGCTAATGAGCTGCAGCCACTACTTAATGACGACGTATCCATATTGAAGGACTGCATAACGTTAATAGCTTTTTTGGCATTACATTCAACTTGTGTTTGAAGTAGTTTAAACGTGTTTTCAAAGCCTTTACTTGTTTGTGAAGGCTTTGTTGTTATAAAACAGGAATTTTCGTTACTTGTTTCATTTGGTGATGATTGCTTCGATGATGTTGATGTAGGGGTCGTGGTATTAAGTAGCAGACCTCCTTTAAAATCAGAGTTCAAATCATGTGAAGAAAATACCTCAAACGAACTATTTGAACTTGATTCTCTAGCGATTTGCGAGAATTCCGCATAGCTAATATCCCTACTATTACCGTCCTTACACTTTCGTCGCTTGGAACAAATATCAGCATCACCATATTTAAAATCGGTGGGACCTTTTATGTTGCTTTGTGGCGCAGTATTATGTTGATTTGGCATGTTACTTTATTTTCTATTTTCATATTAGTTCAGTAATATTTTAATTTTTAATGAATGCATAAGTATTTCATAGACATAAATTCAACATTGCATTGGCACAATTTAGACATTTTTATCGATGTTGTTTGGAATCTAGCTATTACATAAAGTGCGTGTCATAAATATTTTTCTTATCACTGAAGCAGTATAAAATTGTCTTCAAAGTCGATTCTGACTCACAAAATATATAGGAAACGGTTCTGTAATACAAATATAAATCGTTGTATTTTTATTAAGACCGATTACTGGAGATATCAGAGTTGTACAATATAACTCTATAATAAGAAACATTAGAAATCCAATTGTATATTTCAATATTTCAAAGATGTTGGTAATCTGGCAACGTTTGCTTATTCCTGTTCATCCGACGGTCATACGGCAGTTTATTTGCTTATCATGACGTAATGAACTTTTGAACTTCCTCAAAGATTGACAAAAACGGAAACTGGTTTTTACATATGTATGATTAAATAGAGCGAATTATATCGTAAAGCTAAACATGATTAACACAAAACGTGTAAAGCAAATTTCTAATCAGCTGGTAGTGTTGTACAGGTTACGTGCACTGACTGGACTGATCAGCACTTCTTATCATTTCACTTTGATTGAATGCATGCACGGAGTCACCCACTATCATTAACGCAATTAAGGTTTTGAAAGAAATTTGTTAACTTTTAAGTTTAGTTTGTTATCTGATCAGATTGTGAAAACCACATAAACAAATATACATCAATGTCACACACATTCCACAACGTCATGCATACTATTATGGATATTGTGCTTTATATAACTCAAAAGAATGAAATGAATACAAAAAAAATTTGATTCCGCTCTAAATTTTCTTGCAGATTTGATGCCAAACCTAAATAGCGATGGTATTATATCGGAATCAGAGTGAATAGCGAACACGCTCATAAAAAGACTGAGTAGGTCATATGGCATTAACCCAAAATTGGCCATTATACTGCCGAACTTTTCCATAGCAAGACCGATTCCGACCGCTGGAGCTCCACTTGAGCCATTCAGCCCTATAAATCTACTTCATTATGATGATCAGTTGTTAGTCACGGTCTTGTCGTGCGATTATATTCACTTCCACGTATTGCATTTAACGTTGTTTTCCACACACCGTATTTCTTTTTATTCACTTGATTCTTCAATACTTATTCAATCACTTTTTATAATTTCGTTTACAATTAGAACAGCCGGACAGCCATAGGCTGCGCTTCTAAATGAACACTGAGTGGTCAGTGGAATGAACTGACACTGCCGAAATGAAATTTGTTGAACCAAACGCATTCCAATTTTAAGCAATACTGAACCAACAAAGCAAAAACATGACTGCAGGGTTGTATTGAATATCTATAACATAAATTGTTATTAACGGATCACGCCTGCACCGAATTGCGCACTGAAAGCCGCTTTCATTAGAAAATTTTATTGGCAAAAGCGTATAAACATTCGCGATAAAAATATACATGTACATACAGTTATTTTGACATTTGCTGTACGGCGCCTGCCGCCCATTGAAAATCTATCTCACAACTGCGTTATCGACAAGTACACTAAAGTTTCGTACGAAGGCAATAAATATTATATGCAAAATAAATTTAGAAATAAATTGAATAAAAGAAAATAACAACTACAGCGATTCTATTGTCCCGTATTTTTAGCCCCTTCAGGATTAGGAGAAATATATTTCTTAAAAGGTTCTTCCACTCATAAGGAAATTATGTTTTTAGTAGTTTCATATTTTTGGAATGTAGCACAGATTTATTAGATATTTTTACCAAGAAATAAAAAAAAAATTACAAAATTAGAAAAATTAATCAAAATAAGAAGTTCTCTTCAATTCAAATTCGAATTAAAAAAATATATATGTATTTAAGAAATTCGGTATTGCTAAAAATAAAAATTTAAAAAAGTTTTGGAAAAGTTGTTTAATAAAAAAGCACCCAAACTTTCTAATATTAGAAAAAACAGTTTTATAAAGCTTTATAACACGTCTTTTAGGAAAAATTTTAACAAGAAACCAAATCGTTGTCTAAAACCCAATTAAAGTATTAATATTAGTACGCCACAATAACAGCATTAGAAACAACGATTTTTTGGAGAAAAATTGTTTTTTAGGACACACAGTTTAGAAAAACTCCTTTAATTTAGGAAACAATTGGAAGAAAAATTAATTTCGTAAGATTTTTTACAAAAAAAAATATGTGAAAAAAATCACTTTTTAAAAAACTAACGTCAACCAAAATTATAAGAAATTTACATTCCTTTTTATGAAAGTATGGCTCGCTATCTAACAAAGACCATCTAAGTCAGAGTTTGAAACTTTGTAAAAAAAATTAGAAGAATTCGACAGAGTTCATCAAAATTTTGAGCTTTTTAATACCATTTCTTAGAAACATTCTGAGTATGCAGTTTTGTAACCTATTCAATTCAAAGTGCAAATTTTAAGTAGCTAGGACTTACTATTGATATTTGGTAAATTTTTTTGTAGTTGTTGCTCATTTTCTCCATACAAAAAAAAAAACTTTTTTGAACATACCGTGTATGGAAGAGAATGCGCGAACAAGAAATTGCCAAAAATCAACGGTAAGTCCAAGTTTCTTCCAACTTGCACTTATTACACTCAAATTTAATGGGCTTGAAAGCTGCATACTCAAAAGAATTCTAGATCTGATTAAAATGTTTCAAATTGTGATGAACATTTATTCAAATTTGTCGAATTTTTATAAACGTTCTACAAAATTAAAAATTTTGATTTAGAAGTTTTTTAGTTAGTAAGTTATATTTTCATAAAAAAATAATAATCATTTTTCAATATCTTTTCTCTTTGTTTTGTTTTAAATAAAACTGTATTAAGTCTTTTTATTCTAAAAACAAAATTGTATGTTCGGATTCGATGCTTTAAAAATGTCCCGATTTTTTGCCACAAAAATCTGGTCACCGTAAATATTTTCAGCCTTATCATGAGTTGCATTTTCCCCGAACCGGTTCTTTTTCCACTTTTGGTTTCCATGGTTTTACTATGGGCGGATGACAAATTTTCAGGTGGATTTTTTCAGGCAAAACTCAGGATAAAGCTGATTATTATTGAAATAAACAAATCAAGCAAAATATTATTGGAATAAAAAGTTGAGATAAAAATTAGTTTTTAGTTGAAAATAATGAAAATTTGTAGGAGAAAATTATTTTATATTGAGTTCTATTTTATGCCAGAACTTGTTTATTTTGCCCTCGATAAATCATATTCTGCCTTATTCTGAGTTTCGCAAGAAAAAAAATTCACCCGAAAATTTTTATTCCGCCCATAATAAATATGTACATGGAAACCAAAAGTGAAAAGTGAACCGGTTCGGGGAAAATTAAACTCATAATAAGGCTGATTATCATTAGTTTTATTTTCCGCGAACCGGTTCACTTTTCACTTTTCGTTTTCGTGTATTCACTACGGCACACACAATAAGGGCAACATTAGGGTGATTGACTCGGTTTTTCCAAACCGGTTTCCACCGTTTTTTTTTGTATATCTATAAGGGCCAAATTCACAGTGAGTAGATAACTCATAATCGGCAGTTAACTACAGATTTTCAGCACAGTATTTTTTTGAAATCTTGATTTTTCGAATATCGAATAAACCGGATTTTTATCCAACAAACCGTTTTTTTTTCATTTCATACAAATCTTGAGCTCTCAATAAAAATTTTGAGTTTTTCGAAGTTTTCAAGTCTATTTCCAGTTTAAGGGAAATCCCTAAGTAGTAGCGGCGGCGGCGTTCGGCGCCTAAGGAGTTTTGTACAAAATTTTCATGATGTATGTACATTGAAATACATCGTTTGAAGGAACTAAATACTTCTCGTTTAAAACACTTTTACGAAATGAAAATTACTTGTTTAAAGGAGTTTTTTTTGCATAATTTGGGCCACTGGACAAGAATATGATCTTTATTTTTCCAAAAAGAGAGCCACTCAGAAAAAACATAGGTAACATATTTTTCGATTCGATTTCTAAAGCGTTTATTACAGTTAAATTAGGGTCGAATACTGGTAATCTAACGATTTTTTTCCGCAGTAGACAACTCCTTCCAATACTATAACAACAATAAAGTTATAACACATCAAAAACTTTAACGCCAATATGTCAGAAAGCAGTTTTAACCGAAGCAGCTTCTGTTCATCAAACTCATTCCATCTAACTCCTCAATTATTAGAGATAAAACAAAGACAAGTTGATTTTTCTGAGTATTTTTTTTTTATATTTTAAACAGACTTTAAATAAAGAGCAAACACTTTTTTCTGCTAATTTTTACATTCGTAAGTTATTTTATTCTGGGGTCCCACATACGTATACAAGTACTAGGTAGCTGTGTGAAAATTACGTTAGCATTCCTTAATGGTGGTCAAACCCCAGGAAGGTTTTGCTCCCTCGCATCGCAACGTTTTCTAAAAAGGGTTAAAGCTCCCCCTTTTTGGTAAAAATTAGTATTATTTTTCATTACATTCGGTTCTTCTTAGAAAAATTTGACGCTTAATATTTTAGTGGACATTTTAACCATCTATAAGCCATTTTTTTAAAACAGTGGGTCAAAAAGACCCGTTCGGGTTCGAGTCGATGGGTTAAACTTTTGGAAAAAGTAGACCAACCTTGTTTTCATATGTAATTCGCAAAAAACCGTAAGAACTCCGTAATTTGACATAACGGTTGATAAAAATATTGCAAAAATGTATTGATAGCGACATAAATTATCCCAATAACTTAACTTTTGAAATTTTTTATTTCTTTAAATTTAAATAGTACGTACGGATCTGTCCTGCAGAAAATTATCAATTGATAAAAAATAACCCATTTGTAGTTAGCTTTTTCGCGGGATTTCAATAAAATATATAACTTGTAGTTAGCTACAAAAAGCTAGCTTGAGACTAGTTGACAAGTAATGCAGGAGTAATGAAGGAGATTGTTTTCTTTAAAGGCGTTTGGACAAACGCGTTGAGGACAATTAAAAGGAAGATCGAAATTTCATATTATCATTTTGAAGTTATGTCTGACGGAGTTCGAATATGGGACAACCTACAGCAGAATATGAAAAGAAATATGAGATTTAGAGAAGTAAATAAAAATAAAACAACTAAAGTTAAAAAAAAATATTTTGTTTTTCCTATTGATATTTTATGTCCAAAAGTAGTAAGTTACAAGTTAGTTACATCTAATGCAGAGGTAAACCACCCTTGAATATTTCGCGGCCATCGCCATGGAAATATAGTTAGCTCTCCTTAAAGAAAATATACAGATAATAAGTGACTTTTAGCTCCTTCCTAATCAACTTAAAGTTAGCTTATAGTTAGATACATTTCCTGAAACCATGTGTGTATGTATATATATACCTCAGACCTTCTTCTGTTCGTCCATCGTAATTTAAACTTAAAACTAGTTCAATGAATAAATTAAATAGAATTATAATTTGAATTGGCATGGTGAATGCCTAACGCTGACGAGATGACATAATAAGATTAGTAGCCTCATGGCTCTTTGGAATCTACCTCATGGGCAGTAGCGCCGGCGTTTCCAGACGCGCCGGCGTCGCCGCCGCCGCCAATTCTTTTTGAAGTTGACCACGCCGCCGCCGCAAGGCCTGTCGGCGTAAACCTTTACTAAGTAGTTTTAAAATTATATCCTATGTTTTTGGGGATGAACAGTATATCATTCTCCTTCAATCAGAAATTTAACCATGGACCTCCCGAGTGGCAGTAGGTAGCTCTAAGCGTTCGGCTACGGTGGCAAAAGCACTCAAATCCGAACAGTCGGAAAAAATGAAATATGTAGTATTAAAAAAGTTAAAAAAAGGCCAAATGTGAATTTTCCACTGATATTCATTTGTGTTACTTTGATCTAAGAAAACTTTGAGCTTATGTTGATTTTCTCTTTTCTAAATAAAAGCCATCTGTACTGTAAATAGTTTAGTTGTAATTTTCGTCATGACTTCATACCAACATAAGCATTTCTACTGTAATGGTGCATTTACATGGTATGAATCTGGTCATAAGCCGTATAAATTTTCCTATAAAAGAAGCACCAACTCTATGAATCATTTCTAAATAGATTTTATACTTGAAAAGGCAACAAAATATGTATGCAATACTTCTAAATATCGTCGTTTAAAGCATGATAAAAACATTACAAGGTAAATTCATTCTCTCATTTCGTCGGCCATGATTTTTTTCTGACGTTTGCCAACATTTTAAAATCATATAAAATTGAAAATAAAAAAATTAAATTGTTCACAATTGTTGTTGTTTGAGATTGAAAATGAGAATGTGTGTGTGAGTTTGAGTTTTGATTTTAAAATTATATTGTTGGCAAACGTCAGACTGCCTCTCAATGGTTTTACCTTGTTATGTTTTTATCATGGTGTAAAGTACAAAACCGAGAAAATGCAAAACCTTGTATGTGAGGTTGCCTAAATTTTATAGGAGAGAGTAAAACTTGTCATAATTCAAAACGGTTCTCTCTTTTAAACTTAATTATACCTTCTTCTTCTTATGTCTAAGTATCGATATTTTAGTATAAATGATTAAGGGTTTGATGATAGGAGCTTCCGGTGACCAAATATCTTTTTTGACACAAATGTCAGTTATGAGGTTTTGCAGAACCACGATACGCGCTTTTGTACTTTAAACGTCGATATACAGATTTGCGCTTACAAAATATGTTAGTGTTTGGCCTAGCTTCTCCTCCGATATGGGTCTTGATTTTGTCACACAAAGGGGAAGGGCAGTTTTACGCCGATTCCGAACGGCAATTGTATTTTTATGAGAAGTTGTTTTGATGACAGAATACACTCGGAGGTTTACTATTACCAACAGAGGGGCGACCGCGAACATCGAAGTGTATATATGTATGTAATATAAAAAAGAATGAGAGGTACTATAAGAAAATGTACCCAAAATTCAGGAGCAAATGAAAAAATGCTCATTGAAAATAACTCATATGTATAAATTAAAAAAATATGACGTAAGCGTTTACAGCGCTAAACAAAAGGAAGAGTTAGAAAAAAGAGCAATGCGGTTTGAAGGAAACATAAGACCATCAAATGTTTGTTTGTTTCTTTAATTCTCTTAACCTTTTCAGATATGACACTCCATTCTTTGCACTAGTTTGCAAATATACACTTATTGTTCTACAATCGCAAAAATTTTCGTGGGATGTTTTTCTTTGATTTCGAATTGAAAATACATTACGATCATATTGTACCGAAATAAGTGCGGTATTCCGGCATTTTGTAAAAGCCAGAAAAAAGCATCAACTGTATTAAAAAATGAAAGGGAGGTATACATGCTTGTTATCATAGTGCTTTGTATTTTTATTGTACACCATACGTAAGTTGCTTCTATTTAAAAAGTTCTAGTACAAACAATTTATTTGTTTTGGATTTGTTTGTATATCGTGGTTAATTTTGAAAATTCCTAATTTTGACACGTATGTGAATGGCGGTGTTGCCGCTTTCCTCCTTTTCGGTGGGTTTTTATAATGAAAAGGCATCAAAATGGGTAAAAACCTCCTTCGTATCTCTGCATCTATTAACTTCTATGGGAAGATGTATGAAAAGCCAGCTTTCTATAATTTCATTTGCTTTACATTATCACAACAGTATGTTTACAGTATATACTTACCCATCATTTTCATATGAAAAAATATATTATATGCATCCCAGTCGAAATCATTGAATTCCTCATTGGAACATGTACTCCCGCTATTTTAGCGTATCAACAGTTCATATGGCTTCATACCATGTAAATGCACCATAAGAAAACTGAAATAAAACCGGTTCATTTGCGATTTTCTTAATTTTAGAATAGTGGACCGGGTTTTTTTTTATTTGCAATTTTTCGAATAACTCGAAAACCGGTTTTAGAAAAAAGGCGAATAATCGAACACGCTAGGCAATATTTATTACTATAACAAAATTTGCCTCGAAGAATTTTTGTGATATTACTATTTCATTATCGTATTTTTTTCGAAACCCGGTTTATTGACGCGCAAATTACGCGCAGTGTGATGTACAAACCTCAATCAGCTATTTTTGCTACTTTCATTTTGATTTGCGCTTTCCCAAAATAAATAAGGTAAGACTTAAATGTTTGCATAAATTTGGGATTAACAGCCAATTTCACGAAAGCAATTTAAGTAAAAAAATTATTTTAATTTTCTGAATTTTATATGGAAACTTTTTAAATTAAGACTTGTCAAATAATTAACTGTCAGAAATTGCACAAAATATAAAATTTTCCTCGTGAAACACACTCCGCAAAGTTGCCCAACTGCCTAAATATGAAACTTGTGCGTGTACATAGATGAGTACCTACCATATTTTTATACGAAATTAGCGTAAAAATATTAGAATGAAAATTGTTGCATATATTGTGAAAAATTTGCTGTGCCAATACTTTATTCCGGCAGTGTAAATATTTGTTTATTCAATTAATTTAATTAATTCCAAACATTTGAAAGGTACTCGGCTGAAAAAGCTGTATTCGTAATCGGAAAGCAGTGGACACCACTGTCGATATAGGAAATCCGACATTGACTTCAACAAAGAAGATGAAGCGTATGTTGAAGAAAGTCAGAATAAGAAGAAATAGACGTATAAAACCTGTTTTGTTTTCCACCTGAAATAATTTATAAAATTTATTATGTTGAAATGCAATCGTGGACGCCAGCTGGCAGTGAAGCTTGCAAGTGTTTGCTAATCCCTGTCAGCGCAAAACTTAGTAAGTTTCTCTCTTTGAGAGAGTAAGATACCTTATTTTCTGAATTTTGTTACAGGCTAATTCTTACTGGCTTTTGCATAGCGAACAGAACTATAGTCATCGGATTAGCTAAGTTTCAAGTCTCTAGCTCATTGGGAAGTTAGCTAAAAAATTACTGACAGATTTGATTACAAACAGGTGAAACTTAATCTGCTTTCCCGAGTTTCGCCCGAAAAAAATTCACCCGACAATTTTTATTCCGCCCATAGTAAATACATGGAAACCAAACGTAAAAAGTGAACCGGTTCAAGGAAAATGAAACTCATGATAAGGCTGAATAAAGACTTGTAAAAAAACCGGTTAAACCGGTTTGGAAAAACCTTGATATTACCTACGAGCTTATCAGACTTATCACTTTTCGTTTCGATCAAAACTCACGTAAAGGCTGCATAAAGGCGATTTTAGTTAATTCATCCTGAACTTATGGTATACCTTTTCAAACAAACCAAAATAAAAGAAAGAGCATAAGTTGTTACTACGGAAAAATTTCCAAAGTCAGCGCCTTTTTAAGGCGGCTTTGTCAGTTTAGTCAAAATATAGATACATTTATCTTTTTGCCAACTCAATTTTTCGTATTGGTATGTACCTCCCTGCTTCGAAACTAAACACTATGAAAAATATAGTTTACTACTTTTTAGTACGCATTCATATTTAGCATTCAGGCACATTCATAATTTTAAAAATAAATGGGCTTTCATTTAACATCTACATACTTACACATACATATACATATGTACATACATTCATACACCCCGTGTCAAATCATAAGCATACCATATGTGACAAGTTTTAACAATTTTTTTTTGTTATTTAATTTAGCTATTTTTTTTTTTATAAAAATAAAGCTTATTCTGGGACAAAAACTCTATAAATCCAAGTTTCAAACTTTGTGCAAACTTGAAAGAAATTAACAAACTTTCGCAAAATTTCTATAAATTCTGATTGAAATGTTTGAAATTTTAATGAACATTTGCCGAATTTTTATAAATCTTGTTCAAAGTTTGAAACTTTGAGTTACATATATAGTTATCGTTGTAGTACGAACTATAGGTTAGGTTAGGTTAGGTTGAAGTGGCTGCTAGGCCCAGAGGGCGCCAGCACACTTAAGCCCGATCAGGGCCCATTGTGATACCACATGGATCCAAAGAAAACCCCTATTCCTTAAACCAGTTTGTGGAGTCTGCAAACCTTAGCAACTGCCGTATTCCAAACTTAGCAGTCGCGCTTAGATCGTCTAGAAGACCTATACCTAGGAATTTCTGTCTTTTCCTGACCAGTGCTGGGCAATCGCAGAGTAAGTGCCTTATTGATTCAGGCTCTTCTTCGTCGTGGCAGCTCCTGCAGTAGTCGTTGTGACTAACCCCGAGGCGTTCTGCGTGCCTTCCTATCAGAATATGTCCTGTGAGCAGACCAATGGCCAGTGACATATCGCCTTTATTGAGAGTGAGAATTTCTCTCGATCTCCGTACATCCCATTTTGGCCATGTAAGCTTCGTTGTATTACAGTTTTCAGTGCGCTCCCATCTGGAGGCCGCTTCTTCAAGGAAGTTCTCCCTTAGTAAGAGCTTGCAGGAAGCGAGTGGCATACCCACCCTCTTCCAGGCTGGTGAAAGTGGAGAGGAAGTACCCGCCCTTGCAAGCTCGTCTGCCTTCTCATTTCCTGGTATGTCACTGTGGCCCCGTACCTATACCAGGTGCAAGCGAACTCCTCTGCCATCACGTTGAGTGATTTGCGGCAGTTGTCAACTGTTTCCGAATTTATAGTGACAGAGTCAAGCGCCATAAGGGCCGCCTGACTGTCTGAGTATATATATATTTCCGTAGTGGCGATAACAGCTAGTTTTAGGCTGTCAACGGCTTCTTGTATGGCTGCCAATTCGGCTTGAAAGACACTACAGTGGTCAGGTAGTCGGAATGATCTTTTTATTCCCAGTTTCTCAGAGTAGACACCTCCTCCTACCCTATTTCCTAGTTTGGAGCCGTCCGTGTAGAATCTTATGGCATCTCTAGACCCCGGAACTACTTCGAGCCATGATTCTCTGCTAGGTAGCGTTACGCTATAACCTTTAGTGAAAGTGAGCCTTGGTACACAGTAGTCCGTTGTACTCGGTAGTTGTCGGTTTCTCAGAATTGTAGTGTGACCACAACGAGCCGCTTTCCAGCTTTTGAGCCCCTGTAATCTTAGGGCTGCAAACGCAGCGTATTTTCGTCCCATAATATCTAAGGGTATGATGTTAAGGATCGTATTCATTGCCATAGTAGGTGTTGTGCGGAGAGCACCACTAATGCAGATCAGGGCCGTTCTATCCACTTTTTGTAATTTAATACTGTTTACTTTCTTCTCCAGCACTGGCCACCATACCACTACCCCGTATAGAAGTAAGGGCCTCACCACGACGGTGTATATCCAGTGCACTAGCTTCGGGGTTAAACCCCATTATTGGCCGATTGCTCTCCTGCAGCTGTATAGGGCAACCGCGGCCTTCCGCACCCGCTCTTCGGTATTTTGAATCCTTAATTTTCTTATCCAGGACTATCCCAAGGTATTTAGCAGATTCGCTTAATTTTAGTGTGGTCGTGGTCTGTGCCAGCCTTGGTGTTATCAATGGGGGTCTTTGTACCTTCTTGTGAACAATACAAGTTCTGTCTTGCTTGGGTTTACCCCTAACCCGTTATTAGTACGAACTATACTATACTAAACAGGGACGTGAACCGGATGAAAAATTTGGTCGGTTCGGTTCAGCGGTTCGAACCGTTTTTGCACTTTTGGATTGGTTCGTCATAGCGGTTTTCTTGATCTTTGAACCGGGGTTTCGGTTCGGCTCAACGGTTCGAAAAACAAAAAAAAAAATAACGCGCAAGTTTAAGTGTCAAGTGTCAAGTGCAACATCGTGCAAGGTTAAGGGTCAAGTGTCTGTCAAATGAGATGGGTTGCCTTTACATTTGATATGGTCACATGGTAAACAAACATGGTAGGTATTACCATGTTTAACAAAAAGAAAAAAGTGGGTACAATTATCTATTGAAAATTGGTTGAAACGAACCTTTAAACCTTTAGAGAAATTGGTTCGGTTTTCGGTTCGGATCAAACATTTGTGGAAAATTTCGATTCGGTTAATGGTTCAGTTAATTAATAGAAAAAAGCGATTTTTTTCTTCAAAACCGGTTCACGTCCCTGATACTAAATACTATAAGGACTTTGTATGCGTGTCCGTGCGTACAATAACATAAGTATTTTGGAAAAGCAAAATTTTAAAATCGCTGTTTTTCATATGTACGTACGTACTATGTATGTATATTCCCTGCACGAAATGTATCTAACTATAAGTTAACTTGAAGTTGATTAGGAAAGACTAAAGTTCACTATTATCTGTATATTTTCTTTGACGAAAGCTAACTACATTTCTATGGCGATGGCTGCGAAATAGTCAAGGGTGGTTACCTTTGCATAAGATGTCAACTAACTTGTTAACTACAAGTTATATATTATATAGAAATCTCGCAAAAAAGCTAAGTACAAGTGGGTTATTTATAAGCAATTGACGTTTTTTTCTGCGGGGTACATATGTACATACACACATACATTCATACATACATACGTGTATGCATACATACATACATATACATACACTATGTAAATAAGTACAAAATTAATTAGAAAAACTTTGAATAACGAGCTGTCGAGTCTAGTATTTAAAAATAAATATCACGTATGCGTTTCGGTGTACATTAGGATGGATAGAAAGCTTTAAATAACTATAAAATTGCAGTACTGTAAACTGTAGCACTGTAGTACTTTAGCACTTCTTTGTAATATATGAAAAGAAATATTAGGGATGTGCGATTAATCGGTTAATCAGTTTTTTGATTCATCATAATCCTGATTAATCAAATAATTTGATTAACCAGATTCTGATTAATCGGATCCTGAGTAATTACTGTTAATTCAAAAACAAATCTGAATAACTTTTTTAATTTCTTTCCTTTCAAACCAAATGAAAGTTTTTTAAACATACATACATATGTATGTTTGTAAGTACAAATATGTATGTTCATATGCACTTTCAATTTTTTTTTTATTAATAAAAATAAACCGCCAAACAAGTACAACTGCGGTCAAAATAATAGCAGTAAAAAGTACTACATTAGAAATGTGAAAATATGTCAAAGAACAAACCTAATTTTGTTCACATTTCTGTCAAATGCCGTTACTTTAAGTGCGCTCAAAACAACTGCGTTGTAATTTTTTCAACAGACCTTACGGTACTTTTATAAATTATTTTCTGAGTAAGCTAGCTGTACTAAAAACCGGTCAAAATAATAGCAGTAAAAAGTACTACATTAGAAATGTGAAAATATGTCAAAGAACAAACCTAATTTTGTTCACATTTCTGTCAAATGCCGTTACTTTAAGTGCGCTCAAAACAACTGCGTTGTAATTTTTTCAACAGACCTTACGGTACTTTTATAAATTATTTTCTGAGTAAGCTAGCTGTACTAAAAACCGGTCAAAATAATAGCAGTCCTTCGGTGAGTGTTGGTGCGTTAAGTTCGTTTGCTCTTCTAACAGACTTTTTAAGAAAAATAATTTTGTTACAAGTAAGATGAACCAANATTAATGAATTTTTGAATTTTGTTGATCAAAATCCAATTTAAGTTTGTACATCATATCGTACTGCTATTATTTTGGCTATTTCATGTTCAAATAATTCCAAAATAACTGTAAATAACATTTAAACCCCGAATTTATTTGAGTTTTGAGTTTAAGTATTGTGTTCCGCAATAAATGAAGTTTATTTAAAAAATAAACAATCACAAAAATGTGTCGGAAAAATATTTCTATTTTGCCTCGCATGTTTTAATGTCTAGCACTGCTATTATTTTGACCGCAGTTGTACGTACTATGTAGTGCATACTTTACATACATACATATGTTTGTATATATGTGAAACAAAATATAACAGCAATTACTCAGATTTCTGGTAAATCAGGTTATGATTAATTAGTTTGCTGAGATTATGCGAAGGATTTACGGGCCTTTACGCGTTGGTGATGGCGAATATCGCAGACGATTTAACGATGAGCTGTATGAGCTTTACAACGATATAGACATAGTGCAGCGAATTAAAATTCAGCGGCTCCGCTGGCTTGGCCATGTCGTTCGAATGGACAGAAACGCTCCTGCTCTGAAAATATTCAACGCGGGCCGCGATGCTGGTAACAGAGGAAAAGGAAGGCCTCCTCTGCGTTGGAAAGACCAGGTGGAGAAGGACTTGGCTTCACTTGGCATTTCCAAATGGCGTCAGTTAGCACAGAAGAGAAATGACTGGCGTGCTGTTTTGGACTCGGCCAAAATCGCTTAGGCGGTTACATCGCCAACAAAGAAGAAGAGAAATGACTGGCGTGCTGTTTTGGACTCGGCCAAAATCGCTTAGGCGGTTACAGCGCCAACAAAGAAGAAGAAGATTAATCAAATTCATTAGATTCTGATTAATAAATAGGTAATTGATCGGAAAATTAATCATATTGATTAATCAAAAATAACTATTATTTGATTAATTAATTAATTGGACTTTGATTAATCAGCTTGTTCGATTAATTGATTATTCGCACATCCCTAAACATTATACATATCGTCGTTTAAAGTGCAAAACCGCGTATCAACAAAATGCAAAACCGCGTATCAGCAAAATGCAAAACCGCGTATGTGAAGTTGTAGAAATTATTTTCTAGAGCGTAAAAACACTCATGTTTCAAAATGGTTCTCTTTTTTTTAAAGCAATCGCATATCTGCCTAGTATATTTCAAGACGAATGGATAAGGATTGAGCCAAGAGCTTGTGTGAGCAAATCCAATTTTTGGCAGCCAATGTCAGTTATTACGCGGTTTTGCAGAATCACGATACGCGGTTTTGTACTTTAAACGACAATATGTATGTATGTAAAAAAAAATTAGATTCATTGTTAGACTTCAAAATGAGAAAAGATTTGGGAAAGAAGCTTTTTCTAGAATGAACCTTTAAATTATTTTATAAAATATATGTATATATTAACGCGTTTATATTGATTTCTAATTTTGGAAGAACCGCCTACTAAAAAATTAAAATATCAATGCATTTGCTTCCATATATCGAATGAACTCAATTTATTTATACATATCGACCGAAATTATTGTAGTATGGGCCATTTTTTCGAAATTGACTTTTTGTGGCAAATTTATTCTACACTCCTGCTATGAAGTACCATATTAAGGATAAAAAAGTTCCGAAATGTGCCAAAGGGGAAATAAAATGGCCAAAAAAGGTGCCATTCTTTTTAATTTTTCTCATTTACCTTTAAAATTAGTAACACTTTCCTATAACAAAAGTCCAGTACCAACCAGTTGCATATACTATAGAAACTAGAAAATTTTAGTTGAGGAAAAGAAGTATTGAAATATTTGTGCCAAATTGAAGAATTAAGTGCCGTTTGTATTAAAATATGTAAAAAAATTTACACGGTTTGAGCCAAGTTGGCAGCACTGATTGTAGCTGAAATCCTTATAGTTCCGCCAAAAATTTACTGTCAATTTTATGGTATATTACAATGCGCAAAGGGATCGATATGTATATGGAAGAAAACTGCAACAGCTTCGGCAAAAAACTTTAAAAAATCAACGGTAGTTTTTAACCATTTATACTGGCACATTTCAGATTAAAATTTAATGGGATATAAAACTGTGTACCCAAAAAAATTCCAACATTTCTGGGAAAAAAAGTTTGAAATTTGGATGATTTTTTTTTTTTGTAGTTTTCTGCAAAGTTAACCGGACATCGGACAAACGGACATCGGATTCGGGATCAGCGAGTAGAAAACCCAAATATATGAATTTTCAGGTTTATTCAATGAATCTTTCGTTAATGTCTTCGAGCCCCACGTGATGGTGGTTAACAAATCTCGGATTCGCATTCAGCGCGTCGAATAACATAGCGATATACGTATAGGTTTGGTTCAATATACAAACTTTTTTTGTTACAAAATATGCAATAACAGAATTTCAGCAAATAATCATAGTACGTACATGAGTACTAAAAATCCGATTCGTCCTAAAGTTTTAAAAATACATATGTATGTATACTCATGTATATGTGTGTACATTTGGCAAATATACGCAATTTATGGGTTATTTTCTATTACACTGAGTCATATGGGGAAAATGTCGTGGATATTTAATATTTTTTTTTTTATTAAAAAAGCACGTGATTCCCAAATCGATTTGAAAACAATATATTCTAACTAAAATTGAAATAAGGTATATAATTTATGGGCTATAAGTTTTCAATATTCAGACTTAAGTAGAGAGTGTAATGTTTTAGCTAATATATTTTGACAGTTTTATTTTGAAGTTTTACCCGATATATTTTTTTTTATTCAATGTTCAAATAAAATATTGCTATAAATTCTACACCCCTTCTCAACCTTGCAATCATAGCATGAAACATAATTTCTTAAAACCAGTTGCATCTAGAGCGTTAGTGCATATATCTGCAAGTTGGTCTTCTGTATGAATTGGAGTCAGCTTTACTATGCCTTTTGCAACTTCATCTCTGATAAAATGGTGATTGATGTCAATATGTTTCACCTTTCGTGAAACAAATGTATTCGCCATTTCAATACAACCTCTAAACCTCTATTGTCTTCAAATATGTCAACTGGCTGATTGTTTGTTGAAGATCTTAAAGCAAACCAAAGAACCAAATAGCTTCTGCAACAGCTGCGCTTGGGGCAACATACTCCGATTCACTTGAGGAAAGAGCAACAGTTACTTGGTTCTTGCTGGAGCATGAAACAGTACACCCATAAGCTTGGAATATAAAACCACTCACTGATTTGCAATTTTTTGCATCGCTTGCCCAATCTGCATCCACGAAACCGATAAGAGGTTTATCTGAAGTTTCCTTAAAGACTATTTTCTTTTCTTTAGTTCCTTTAATATATCTTGAAATCAGGGGTATTCTCTGAGTCTTGCAAAACCTTTGCACGGTGCATGGATTCCAATCTGTGCGCCGTGCAAGGGCTTTGCAAGACTCAGAGAATACCCCTATCATTTTAAGACATTGCAAATGCTCTTCAGTTGGGTTTTGTTGATAACTGCCCATATATCCAACAGGATAACAGATGTCAGGTCTTGCACAAAGTATAATGGACATAGGCTTCCCAACATTTCTTTGTAAGGTTTATTGAGTTTGATTGGCTCTTTCTTTTGTAGTAGTTTCAACCCTTTTTCCATCGGAATTCTCACAGGATTGCAGTCTGCCATAGCAAACTGAATTAGTACTTTATCAATACTGGCTTCTTGTGATAATTCAATATGATCACTAATATTCTGAATTTTAATGCCAAGAAAATATTTCAACTCGCCCCAAATTTCTGTCTTAAGATAATTTTCAACCAAGTAATTGAGGAAACTTCTTTTTCAGCAATAAGCAAATCATCAACATACATAGTAACGATTAAGTAACAATCACAAGAAAATGTCGTGTATAAGCAATAATCATGGTTTGATCTGGTAAATCCAAGTTGAAGTAAATATTTGTTAAACTTCTGATTCCAACATCTTGGAGGTTGTTTTACCCCTTCTGGTATTGCCATATAAAACTCTTCTTCTAACACACCATGTAAAAAAGCAGTTTTTACATCAAGTTGATGAAATATAGATGTTCATGTACACCAACTGTCAGAACAACCCTTATCGTCGTAAGTTTGGCGACAGGCCTAGGTCTCGCTGTAATCAATTCCTTGAAGCCTTTGCCTGAAGGCAAAAACAGTCTCATCAAACTTCACATCACGTGCAATGAAAATCTTCTGCGTATTCATGTCCCAAAGTCTGTATCCGTTTGGAGCATACCAAACCAAGACTGACGTATGACTTTTAGAATCCATTTTCTTTCTTTGTTGCATATTACATCCCCGCATATTACATCTCAACAACGATCTCCCTTTCTCAACCAAGGTTCTGTTGAAACGTTCAGCAACTCCATTTCGAACCGTTTGTTCAACTTGAATTCCCTGTTGTTTCTACCAAGTCTCTTGTTCTTTGGAGCAGTACTCCCGTCCTTGATCGACCGTTAATTTCGATATTAAAGTGCCGAATTTAGCAGTTATAATTGCTTCATACTCTTTCATTGCTTTGATAACATCAGACTTATAGTCTAAGAGCCAGTGAACAGCACACTGCATGTAATTTACCAAAGCTCAAATTTTGTGCAATCGAGCCCTAATACCACTTCTAATTGGAAGGGAGACTAACTAAGCTTGACAGAGGTCCATACGGCGTCACGCAGATCCCAAAGGTGGCAAATTTAAATCAACTTCGAATGTATTTTAATAAGTCTGCAATTTAAGTATGGCTGACTTCCAAAACATACCAATACAATGTTTGAATACTGTTATACTGCGGTATTTAAACTGTTTGCATATGCAGACTTGCGAAACATTACAACCAAATACATCGCATATTTTAAATATTTAATAAAACAATGATCACCATTTCGGAATTGTGCATTTTTAAAAGACCAATAATAACTAAAAACAAACGAAGCATCAACTTTGTTTCTGATGCGCTGATTACTCTAGCAATGCGTTTCGATAACTTTTCGAATGCGTTTTGGAAAAGTATACATTGTCAACCATTTGTAGTTCGGCGTTATGGAACATTAAACTTTGTACGTATGCAATGCAATTGACGTTTTGGAAGTCCGCCTATTTTAACATTCAGTTCATCATGGCAGACACATTTGAAAATGTCAAAAAAAAAAATAAAACTAAAAAAATTATAAAGTATTTTAACAAATCCACAATTTTATTATTTTACTTATTATATTATTAGAAGCCTGTATTTATCAGGGCAGACATTCTATCCGGTAATAACATCCGGGCAGACAAGGAAACAACGGCAGCCGTCAAGATGCAAGATGCGTAGATGCAAGTGTAGCGCTGGGACGATTAGCTACATTTTGTGTACATACATAGGGCGCGGCAAACCCGTCCCAGAAATGTTTCTTTATTATTATATTGACAGCATTTCATCACAATGATTTCGCTTCTGCTCCAAGCAGCCTCCTTTAGCAAGTTAACTAATAAATCCCGCTGAGATGCTGCCGCAGTTTGCTGCAGCAGCATTAATTGCAAAGCAATGGAGTGCACTAAAACGTTTGCTGCAGCAGTCTCAATTGCAAAGCAATGGACTGCACTAAAACGTTTACTGTTCTCTAATAGATTAGGTGAAAAATGCAATATTTACGCATTTAGCAAAATTAAAACACGTTTTTCGCTGTACTGATTTGGCAATTTCAACTCGTTCTTCTTTTCGCTCTATTCTTTGTTTACTTGTGGTACACAAATGTCAACGACCAGCAATCTTGTATTCTATCATTCTTGGTTACCTATTAACATGAATATTTTATAAAGAGTAAAGCAGTATTTAATGGGGTAGAAATTGAGTTATCTGAACTTAGTAGGGTAAGGAGGCTTTCTAGGATAAAATGATCTGAGAAACATATACAGTACTCAAAACTATCTTTCCAACCAAGTATCACACTTTTGAACAGAGTAATAAATAAATCAGTTATGAAGAAAACACGATTTGGACTCACCAGGTTTTTGGGT
Organism: Rhagoletis zephyria; assembly: GCF_001687245.7. NCBI lineage: Eukaryota > Metazoa > Arthropoda > Insecta > Diptera > Tephritidae > Rhagoletis > Rhagoletis zephyria. Next base: position 40,632 of record NW_016157874.1, read on the forward strand.
ATTTTTGAGGCTCGCCAAGGACGAAAATTTTTATAACCGTTAAATCCTTTTGAAGTAAGCTTTTAAATTTGTAAAGTTTTTTCTATCGTATCGGTCTAGTGTATATTATTAGTCTGTTCCAATAGCAGTCCGGTTTACAGGATTTAGTCAGAACTTACAGGAAGTCGTTCCTATTGACACAAAACCTGTAAGTGGGAACACATTTGAGAGAGTAAATGAGCAACTGTTCCTAGTCAGAAGTTACAGGATTTAGTTTTTTTCCTGTAAGTTCATGAAAAGTGTCAAACGATCAGCTGATTTGCATGTGCAAACAAAAACAGAAAGCATTTGTTAAAAAAAATGGAAGTAAACAACGAAATATTTGAATATGTATAAATTTAAATAATTATTTAGTGATATTTCAGCCAAATCGGTGTAGTACCAATGATATGTAAACAAACCGTCTGACGTTTTTACAGGAAATAGTGCTTTTTGCGTTCCTATGCACTTCTGCCTCTGTTCTCCTTTTACTCTCATTTGAGAGCGTAAAATTGTAGTTTGACAGTTCCACAGGTTTTAGTCCGAAGTTCAAAGGAACAGACTATATATGTGTAGGTGTGCTCGATTAGGTATAGGTTAGGTATCGTTGTCTGCCGGGATGTTATTACCGGACAGAATGTCTGCCCTGATAAATACAGGCTTCTAATACTATAATAAGTAAAATAATAAAGATACAGATTTGTTAAAATACTTTTATTTTTTTTTTTGACATTTTCAAAAGTGTCTGCCATGATCAAATGACCGCCATAATTGTCTGCCATTATTTAGTCTGTTCCAATAGCAGTCCGGTTTACAGGATTTAGTCAGAACTTACAGGAAGTCGTTCCTATTGACATAAAACCTGTAAGTGGGAACACTTTTGAGAGAGTAACTGAGCGATTGTTCCTAGTTAGAAGTTACAGGATTTAGTCCGGAGTTTTTTTTCCTGTAAGTTCATGAAAAGTGTCAAACGATCAGCTGATTTGCATGTGCAAACAAAAACAGAAAGCGGTGTAAGCAAAGAACCTTATATTTGTAAAAAAATGGAAGTAAACAACGAAATATTTGAAGACGTATAGATTTTAATAATTAGTTGGTAATATTTCAGCCAAATCATTGTTGTCCAAATGACATGTAAACAAAGCGACTGACGTTTTTACAGGAAATAGTGGTTTTTGCGTTCCCGTGCACTTCTGCATCTGTTCTCCTTTTACTCTCACTTGAGAGAGTAAAATTGTTTTTTGACAGTTCCACAGGTTTTAGTCCGAAGTTCAAAGGAAGAGACTAAGTGCTTTTTGCGTTCCCGTGCACTTCTGCATCTGTTCTCCTTTTACTCTCACTTGAGATTTGGTAAATTACATACAGGCTGCTGTTCACTGGCTCTTAGACTATTATTCTGGATAGTATACACAAACTCAAAATGTGTGTAATCATCGCTGAACGATACAAAATATCTTGACCCATTACACGCAAGTGAATCAATCGGCCTACAGACATCAGAGTGAATCCTTTCAAGTGGTCTTTTACTTCGTTCGCGATGTCCATTAATTGGATCACGACTATGTTTTACTTCTTTGGCCACGTCACAAAATTTGAATTTCGCCTTTAATTTCTAGTAGAGATGAAACGATACGTGTAAATACAAGTACATACTTGATATTTTTCGATCGATACCAAGTAATTTTGGCATTGATACTTGCCAACCAACAAATGCGACGAAGTCGATATAGTGCAAAGAATACACGCTCCAATTGCTTCACTGTTCGAAGAGTGACTGGATGAATGTTCAGTACAGACGTTCCAACGCGATGTTTAGTTCACTGGGTAACTCTACGGGTTTGACGTGCGTTAGCATGAGAAGGTCTTGAGCAAAATGCAAGGAAATACATACGCAGAAAAGGCTAGCGGAAAATACAAAAGGTAGAGGGAGTCTAGTTCTGTTATTAAAGAATATAATCAAAGAATAAAACGTGTAGGGTACAAAGAGTTGATTTAAAAAGTCTTGGAAAAACTGAAATATTCCAGACAATTTAAACGCCATCTTCGTATTTAGTCTGGAGAAAAGTAGATGTCAAAAAAATCTTTAACTTTTCAAATACTTTTAAGAATTTCTTTTAGCTAAATTTCATCTGTATCATTTTGTTTCTGTACTCTTCACACTTCCAATTGTATGTGGAATTCTACCTGGTGAAGTATTAAGGAGACATTTTTACAACTATCGTATTTAAATCTTTGGCTCATAATTTTTAAAAGCAAATATATTCGTGTTAAGTATAATAAAAGGAGACTTTTTCTCATAAATATTTTATGAGCAAATTTTTTTCTTAACCCAGATTAACTTTCTTTTAATTTTTTCCAAAGAATTGTCTGTAAATATCATTCATCATTAAACATATAGTTTAGAGTTTAGGATTCCCAGATAATGGTTAACTTATAAAAAATTAACTTATTTAGTTCATAAGGAATACCTTCATAGCCAAAAGTATTAGTAGGTATCGATTCTTTAGATCCGATCTTTCTTTCGACACTACTTCCAAGTAAAAGTATCGATACCTGCATGGTATCGTTTCATTCCTAATTTCAATCCACATACCATTTCTTTATTTATCGCTTCATCAAAAGCTTGCGGTCCAATGTGTCAAAAACGTTTGTGCCACAACTCGACTTTGTTTTTATTACATATGTATATATGCAGGGGCCGCTGTGGTGTAGTGGTAAGCAGTGCGCGCTTTCACTCATCAGCACCTGGGTTCAAGCCCTGGTCAAAGCAACATCGCAAAAAATATAGAAAAAAGGTTTTTTCTTAACAGCGGTCGAGTGTATTCTGCCATTAAAAATAGCTTCTCATAAAAATACAATCGCCGTTCGGAGTCGGCGTAAAACTGTAGGTCCCTCCGCTTTGTGTGACAACATCAAGGCACACGCCACAAGTCGGAGGAGAAGCTCGGCCAAACACTAGCATATGTGTAAGCGCCAATCTATTATTATTATATATGCAGGGGTACGTTTGGTGCCTACTTCAATTTCATATAGTCCATCTCATCAGTACGCAGTCGCTAGCAAATCTCCATTCTTTATAATATTTGCCTTATTTTTGCAGAATATTACATCGACACCAGCATTCGTTTGCTTTTGGACTGATAACAAATTGCCACGCAATTCTGGTACATACAAAACATCATTTATGACAAACGGTACTCCTTTGTTATACCATGTTCTGACCGACATCGAAAACATGTTTTCGTTGCTAAAACTAGTTTTCGACCTAAAACATGTGTTTTCGTCCATGTAAAATCTGTCAAACGAAAACCAGTTTTCGCTGAAAACTACTTGAAAACTCACGTTCCACTCGTTCCAATCGGTGTCTTCACTAGTTTTTTTCGATTACTTATCGAAGTGGAAGTCATATTTTATCATCTTTAATACGCTATTTCGTATTGTATGTAAATTGGCTGGCCAAAGTAAAATAAGAATGAGAGTAAGAGGTTGCTAATGAAAAGAAAATGTGGGAAAAGTATTTTGGTTTTGTTTTTGTGTAGCAAAACTGCAATGAAATAATAGGTTTGTATAGTAACTTCTCCAGTAAAACATTGCAGCGAGAGCGTAAAAGCAAAATAGAGCGTAAAATTGAGAAGAGAAAACTAGCAGAAAAAGTTAATGAACACAAAACTAGCAAAAACTTGCAAGTGAACAGTCGTTACACTGTTTTGACATTCTGCTGTAAACATTTTACTATTTATAAATCAGTCTTAAACTCTTTGCTTTACACACAAGCACTTATACAGTCACAATATTTTGATTTAAACTCCTTTTACTTTTGTTTGTGCTAAACCAATTCAACAAATGGCGGCTTTTGACATTTATTCTTCTTCTTCTTCTGCTAGTAAAAATTTCACTAGCAAGAATTTGCAGCTCTCCCGTGTTGTTACGCTCTCGATTCAGTGCTCTCTTGCAAATTTTTTGGGTTATCATACACTTTTCCAGTAAAAATTTGCAGGTTCCAGTACAAATTAGTACTGACTATTGGTTACTATACAAACCTGATGTAAGAAATGTCAACGAAAACACTAACAGCCGGTGTGAACAGCCTTCAGCCCACAATTCCAAAACTCGTTTTCAAAGTGTTTTCGTTGTCGGTCAGAATATGGTATTACTTATTTCAGTTATTTTCCCTGAATACTTAGCGATCAAGCACTGATTATCTTTTGCAACATTTATAAAACCTGGATTATGCATTTTAAAAATATCTCGAAAATACCATTTCTCTTTGGCCATATGGTCACTCGCACTTGAATCCAGTTTAAATTTCTTCCAACTGTCTTTGTCGCATATAATTTCCGCAACCAGCAACAAAACAAACTCTTTAAATCATAGTTTTTATTGTCATCTCTTTGGAGATCCCATATTTTAATTTCTTCAACAAATAGCCTTCCTTTGACAAAATCGAATGTCAACTTCTCTTCGCTAAATTTTGTAATGCAGTTACCAGTGAATCAAACTTTTCAGATAAGGTCCAGAAAAATTGAGCCAACAGATCTTCTTCACTTACTAAAGCCCCCGCTGTCTTCAGTTTCCTTACTAAATTTTTAAACAAAACAAGATGAGTCACCACAGACTCGTATTCTTTTATGCGAAGCGTTGCTAGCTGCTTTCGCACTAAAAGTTGGCTTACAATCGATTTCTTCGCACTTGCAAATGCTCCCACATTACTCTGGCCGTTTTCTTGTCCCGAATATAGCCTAAGCAATTCTTGTCCTTTTTAAAAAACTCTGCTCTCTCTCAGCTGCATCTTTGGAGGATGTCCCTTTAAAACCTACGCCAAATTGAGCGACTCAAAATGCAGTTCCACTCTGAACTGCCAATTATCGAAGCCGATGCCCGCGAACTGCCATTACCTTTCATGTTGCCCATTTTCTCTCGAAAACTCCAAGAGTTGCCTCATCAGATGTTTTCATTGTCCATGCCTCCGCGCCATACACCAGCACAGGCATGATGAGTGACTTATAGAGTGTGTAAATAAATAAGTAATGAGTGTTCAAATGAAAATGCGCAAAGATTTTTTGTATGAGAAATGAGCAGGAAATAATGTTACTCATACGCCATGTACACCTAAATAGCACGCTTTCATGCTCATATTTCATACAAAATTTATCAGAAGATAATTTAAGTAGGCCTTCTTAAGTAAAGCTATTCTAATAGACCTGCTCAAGAAGGGCTGAAAAAAGTGCTTTCTTGCATGCCTTCTAGAAGAGCTTATCCATTTACAATTGACGCGAATGCACAAAAATTTATATTATTCAGCATTACAATTGAATTTCAATACATTTTAAGTTGCAATAACACATATTTGATAGAAACCTTAAGCAAATACTTCAAGGATGTATGATTTTTATAAGTTAAAGAAGCAACTTCCAAAGAACTCTTCCAAAATGCCTTCTGAAGTACGTCCTATAAAAGCCCTTCTGGAAGGCCTTCCATGGGTAGCCAAAGAAGAAGCCCTTAAATTTTGCCAATCCATACAAAAAAGAAAGGAATGTAGAATTGAAGGCCTCTTGACTTTCAGGAAGGTCTTTCGGAAGGGCTTTTAACTCTTGAAATTATCTACTGGGTATCTTCTGAGTTATTAGTACCTAGCTACAATTATCTTAGGTCTGTCTGCAAGACCATTTTTTGTCAACGATACGCATTTATGGAATTCTATTTCAGCTGCTGCTCCCAGTAGCTTAAAAAAAAGCAACTTTAGAACTGTGTCGTATTCGTACTTTCTTAATAAGTTTTAATGTATTTTAGCCCTGAGTTTCGCTATCTATTAGGACTATCACAAGCGTAAGTACCAGGCGCTCTCAGTGAGTCAAAAAGAGCTACTTTTCCATCAGCCGGGAAACATACAGAAAAAGGGAAAAAATTCGCCAACTACGATTTCTATTGATTTTCGTACGGGCTATTCGAAAGCGCTTTGCGTTTTCCAAAGTTTTTCCATTTTCACGGTGCAAATTCAAAAAGAAAATTGATTTGTAATTTTTCCCATAATGGTCGTTTTTTCTCATTTTAAGTTATCAAAACCTAAATATGAGATTTTTGTCATAAAAATCACTAAAGGGAATATTTTATTAAATACTTTTTATTTTAGACCGCGCGAGAGGGTTCCAGGATATCGTGAGTCTTAATAAGACTACAAGCGTGGCGACGAATAACTGTTACCCAGGTTTTTTTGAGAAATAAAAGCGTCCTTTATAGATTTTGCGAAAAAAGTATTTTATTGTTAATTTTCCACAGATTTTACTTTAGTTGTATTAATAAGTTTTTAAATTTTAATCCATATTTACATTTGCCAGCAGTGTAAACTTTGAGAGAAACGTCTTTTTCAGGTGTATTTTTTCTTAACCTTTTTATAAAAAAGTACAAAAAAGAAAAAACTGTATAAGGTTGGTCGAATGAATGGCCGTCCTAGTCACCAGTTCCGAGTCTATTCGATTTTTGAGTATAAGGCCTTAGGTTGGACAGAAGGGGGAGTATAAGGGACTCAAAATGGAAAAAATTAGCCTATGGTTACAGAAGATATGGAATAAATTATCTGACGAAGACCTGCGTGGCAAATGAACTTTTCTCTCAAAGTTTACACTGCTAGCAAATGTAAATAAGGATTAAAGTTTAAAAACTATTTAGTACAACTAAAGTAAAATCTGAGGAAAATTAACAATAAAATACTTTTTTCGCAAAATCTATAAAGGACTATTTTATTTCTCAAAAAAATCAATTCAATTTAAAAATTGGTATACTCAACACGTCTTTGGGCTCTTTCATCAATAATAACTAATGGCGTTTTCTTTCCTCGAAATAAATTTCACCTTTTTATATGGGAATATTATCAGAGTGCAACACTTTAAAGAAAGAGCACGCAATATGTATGGGAAGATGCTAAGGAAAGAACACGAAAGCTTGACGGCCCTGGCGCAGGGCAGAATAAATGCAACATTATTTCGAGAAAGGAAAACGCTATAAGTGATTTAATATGTACCACACTGAAAGCTCCGTTAACCCTAGAGTACTAATCATATTTTGCATATTTTAAAACCCTATTGTTAAAAAAACAAAAGGAAACTAAATGTTATATATATTGATAAACTTATAAATTTGATGTTTGAACTTAATCACCCGTATGCTGTAATCCGAAAGTTCGAACTTTCTTTGTACTTTGACACAAACAAATCAAAATAAATATAATCGCAAGTGAACAGTGAAATTTAAAAAATTGTTTAATCGTATTTGTAAATGCTTTTCCTTAATTAAGTAACATATAATGGACTCAGTGGCCGATGCACTTTTGTCTCAGGAGAAAGAACGTGCTGCAGCCAACTGTTGCTACGTCGGATTCAGGCATACCAACATTACGAATTTCGAAGATGGCCTACGAAACGAATTTCGAAACTACGATACGACAACAGGGATTTCAGAATACCAAATTTACGATTCGTAGCAAAATCGAATCTACGACGGATTACAGCATAGGGGTGGATAATAAAACAACTTTTTGGTTCATAAAAACTCGAAAATATTGTATATTCAATATATTTAACATACGCTTCTATTTTTATATTTTTATATGAGCGTATCAAAAAAGGACTAAATTTTCTGCTGGACCTCACCAACGAGATCAATAAAAAATCGACAAATTATATTCGTATTAATATAAAAAAACAGCAAAACTTTAATTAGAAATTTATTTTGCACATAAGTAGATAACACAAAAAACACATATCACACTCCGATAGTCCAAACAAAACAAAATGCCTTCTCTCAACCACAGAATATGAAGGGTTAAAAACAGAAGATAAAGGTCCGCAGTCATACCACTCATTAGAAAAAAAATGAGTAAAATGAAAGTAGTAGTCGTCGAATCGAATATTAGTACTCTAGGGTTAAGAAAATCGTACAAGACCTATGGTACATGTAAAAGTGACGATTCAGATTTTTTTTAAGCTAATATTTTTCTTGTAATGTTTGCTTTGATACTTTTTCTGATTATTTTCTGTGTAATAACTCATTACTAATTTAAATCATATAGGAATGTGAAATAAATTCGCATATTATTTGTACTCTAATCCTACTCCAAAAAGGAGTTGTTGTTGTTGTTGTTGTAAAAGCATACAAATTCCCCAAAGAGATTTTGGGGAGTGTTGCTGGAGTGGTGGCAGTCCTTGGCCAGATATATATCTATCTGGGTCGTTCCGGTTACGTAGACCCGACTGTCGTGGGAACGTCCAAAAAGGAGTGTTTGTTTCGTCCGATCCGCAAAAAAAAAACGAGCCAGTATAGGCAAACTTATTTTCCCCACATAATTTCTAATAAATATGCTACGCAAAAACACTATAATACTTACGAAAATAATTTAAAGTTTCACGTGTTTGTTCTCTGGTTAAACCAAGACCTTCAGTTGGTATCGTTAGTGCTGGTGCTGGAACATACCAATCTTGGTTTGAATATCCAGAAAAATCTGTCAAGAAGTCCGAACGCACTTTATATTTAGGTATTTGTTCCTCCAAGAGAGAAAATATTTCGACTTCAGGTAAATTTTCGGTGCTACACAAATCTGTAAATAAATTATTTTTAATACATTTGCTTGATAAAAGGTATTATACGTATTTGAATGCATATGAAACTTCGTTGATCCCAAAAACAGCTAAAAAAAAATGCACACCCTTTGTTTTTGACTGCACACCTTTAAGAAATCCAACCAATGACAAAAAATACAAACTTGTATAATGACACCTTAAAAGTTATTGTAATGTGAATGCATGTGAACGATATTTAATAAAAAAGTTGAGTTTTAAATCAGATTTAGGGCCGTTTTCTTTTTTCAAGTAAAGTTTAAAATTTATTTGCCCTTTAAACATAAATTTTGAGGTTACAAGATATATTCTGGTGACTGAATGAAAATATTATTTATATAATAGTATTTAACGATTTCTTTTGATAAAATGCAGTTCCTTATCTACAATCTCTGTTATGCATGCAAACACATATGTATGTACCACTGTAAATATATTTACATAGATTTGTACGTATAATACTGATCTGCGTACCTGTGATACAGCTAGCATCAACCATTTGCACTTTTGCCCTGACATTTTGTGGTTGTTGTGTAAGGCGCTTTGTTGATAATTTGGGTAAATGTTTGTTAAGTGTAGCTTGTGCTGATGGACTTAGCGGGGCGGAGGACCTTAGAGGCGCTGAAAGCATATAAATCCCCGATTCCTATTGAAGAAAAAGCAGATTACTATCATTTAACCAAAGATAATAAAAAATATTAAATTATAGAAATAAAATATGTATATATTTAAGTATTTACGTATGTATCTCGAATTTACTTCCTTAATCCGGATATCTGGTCAAAGTTAATCTTTAGAATATGTATGAATATACATACGTACATACTGGTACATATGTATATGCCCTCGTGGTCAGCTGATTAAGTTAAGTGACATTTTGAAACGCCTGCACCGTCAACAAATAAAAAATTATTAAAAATCTCCGTGATTGTTTTACAGTTTTAAAATTAGCCCTTTAACCTACTTAAATTCAATGGGCTATAAAACTGCATACCTAAAATTATTAATAAAATGTATAAAACTTTTGTAACTATGTAACTGTTAAAGTTTGTTTCATTTCTGTATATGTGCGAAGTTTGAAATGTGAATTTATGTGGCACTGATTATGTAATGTGCTGAGCTTTTATAAAAACAATTAAAAAATTAAATAGACAAAAGAAAAATATCCTAAACTGGTCAAAATGTCACTTAACTTAATCCGCCGACCACATGTAGGTAAGTATATGTATTACATACATATGTATATGTATAATGCCTGCATATTTACTAAATTCATGCTTAATAACGGTTTCAAATTTTTTCATAACTTCGGTCTTGAATTTAAGCGAACAAAAATAAAAGTTACCAGTATAAATCTGATATTTCTATTTAGTATTGTGTCATTAGAGTATGTACTATTTTTCAAATTCAACGAAAGTCATCTAAATAAAGTAAATAACGACTTAATTAGAATCAATATTTTAAACCTGTCACACGAGTACATAAATATGTATACATACATGTATGTACATACGTACATATGGATTGCACCAATTCGTCGACCAATTGTTTATCAGTAAATTTCATATATAAGGTGCTAATCAAAACGAACCCAATTTCTTCCCTTTCCTTCCCTTATATGCAGTGGCGGATTTAAATATTTGCCGCCCCTAGGCAATTCATAACTTGCCGCCCTTTTTTCACGAAAAAAAAAATAATAAAATCGCTCATCCGGAAGATTTTTTGACCTCGCGCAAGACAAACAGAAGACCATACACAGATACACTGCCTAATTTGACATACGACGGAAGCTGACCTTCAGATTATTCACGTTATGATACACTTATGAAAAACTGGTGGGCTTGGAATCAAGAATTTTCTCGAAAATGCACGCTCGTTTTTCGGCAGTGTTGTCAAGTGTGGTAACCTTTTAGATGATTCTCGTTCTCGGGGCAGCGTGTCGGCTGTTTCTTTGCGTCACGCGCAGGCGCGCCGTCAGGTTTCTAAGCCGCGTGAATGAAAGTTAAATGGAAATTTCAACGACTGCTATACTAAGGAAAAATTCGCAGCGTAATTCTAATTTTGAATTGTATTGAATGAGATGAATCATTAATAATATTTTACAGACTACAAGTGCAGCTGAATCCAAATAAATTTTTTTCTTTTAATTTAGCTGTCTTAAATTTTGCCGCCCCTTAATTCCGCCGCCCTAGGCTTCAGCCTATGTTGCCTGTACGATAAATCCGCCACTGCTTATATGGGAGCAAGGGTTTTGTGCGAAAACAGGTTGACAAACTACCAGTCAATAATGCTAAAGGTGTTAATACTATATATTACGAACTCTTTTATTGCTTTGATGAGCAAATGAGATAAGTACCGTGCCTACGTGCAAAAAAGGTAGTACCAAAGCTGCTCCATCAAACACTGGCGTTTGCGATTGTTTAATGATCATGAACTGACTTCGCTACATACATACTTACATATACATATATACACAATAATGTACATTGTACATTCATATGCACACAAATATGAATGTATGTACATACATGCTATAAACATTTGAAGGCATACACACATATTATGGACATTCATACGTAAGTATGAATGTATGGATATACTTTCATAAATAAACTTATTGTTTAACGAAGCTTTAACCAAACTAACAAAAAAAAGAGAAATTGAAGTTGCTTAGAAGTACAGATTTGTTTAAAATTTTATTATTATTTGTTTATATTCCAGTCGAACACGTGCATTTAAAGACGTATTCACTAAGATGATAAAATTATCAACTTGGAATCTACATTGATGAAAATAATAATTGAAGACGTCATTTAAACCAAGGGAACTGTAGATAAAGCGAAAATAGAAAATTGTATGGCCATTAGATATTTTTTAACACTTATGTATTGCATTTGTTCTGCACAGTACTGTATAATTGCTTTTTTTTCAGAAGTGTTGGAATTTTTTTCTAGTACACAGTTTTATAGCCCATTCAATTTTAGTCCAATAATATGCAAGTTTCATTGGCTAAAAATTACCGTTGATTTTTTAGAATTTTTTTTGCCGAAGGTGTTGCAGGTTTCTTCCATATAAAAATGAATTGTGTTTTCTCGTTATATGGAAGCAAATGGGACACAAACAATTCTAAAAAATCAACGGTAATTTTTAGCGACTTCAAACTTGAAACTGATAATGTGTATCTTAAAGCTGCGTACTCGAAAAAATTCTAACACATCTGGGTGGGGGTCCTATAGATAGACAGAAGCGTCTCTAGGTTGCTCTCGTGCAAATAAAGAAAGCAATTTTATCCGTGGAGTATGTATGTATAGTTAATTTAAGAGATTATTTTTGCACCACTATTTTTTCTACTAAGAAACCTGATAAGTAAATACTAAAATTGAGCTCAAGTAGGTAGCTTCTAAATGTATTACTCACATGTTATAAGTTTTATCAATTTCAATTGAATATACCTAATAAATTTGGTCTGATTGTATACTTGACAAATAAAGTTATTAATTAAGGATCCTTATTGCATAATAGCAGTTCTACTTATAAAAATTGCCGTGCTAGCAACTGCAAAATATGTATGTATGTAAAAGCACCATTTATGGTCGAACAAAAATAAAACAAATGGAAATTGTTAAGAGTTTGCTAACTTCCGCTCTACGATCTTGCAGTCACGTACATATGTGTATAGTATGTGCATTTGTATGATCCATATACCGCGAGTTTTATCTTAGTACCGTCTTCAAACATTGTAACCAAATATGTATTTTGATGAATAATTGGCGGTTTATAATTTATACGCTTTTAAAATAGAGCATCCGCGGTTCTTATATAATAGAGCAGAAATACAAACAACCATCCTTTTTTTTAAGTTTGGACAGCCGCAAAACATATAAAGTAGGTTTACATACTAGTGTAGGCGTTTGTGTCACTGAACGATTACAAAATCATTTCCCACACCCTGCCAATAATGGGAAAAAGTTATCTCACTATATTCTATTATAAATTTTTACCATTGTCTGTTTTTATTATCCACAAAATTTCTCCTCGTTGATCTGCTATTCCTTCAAATGATTGGCAGGTTGTCCAAGAGTTATTTATTGATGTACAGCTTCATTAGAAAAATCGAATTTTCCGCTTTTCATTACGAATGCCCGTCTATTATTATTGTTGCAATTACTTTATTCGTTTCTACTTGTACGAGGTTCGCGTTTTTCACTTAGCACACTGGATACGATTACGCACACATTTATTTTTTTATTTTTTCTCCATTTTTACTGAGTTTCGCTCTGACGAAAATGATTGCATAAAAAGTAAACTATCTTAAAATAAAATATATTGCCTTAATTGATATCTATTTGCACCAAGTTTACTGTTTCATTTAATTTCGCTCAAAGATTTGATGATTTAATTGTGCGAAACTAAAAAAAGAATGCAAATGACACTGGACAACGAAAAATGACTGAGCTTTGTTTAATCGGCACTGAATTCCGTTATGTGAGCTCAACTTCAGAGATGTGTTCCAACGACAACCAAATTGTTTTGACCGTTTTGACAGCAGAGTTTACAGGGTAGTTACACGATAAAGAACTTGCTTTACGGCGCGTTTACATTGGATAATGCTGTCAATATAATAACGGCGCGTTTACATTGGACCAAGAATGATAGAATACAAGATTGCGCAGTCCTGGCCGTTGACATTTGTGTACCACAAGTAAACAAAAAGTAAAGCGAAAAGAAGAACGAGTTGAAACTGCCAAAGCAGTCCACTTTACGGCGAAACACGTGTTTTAATTTTGCTAAATGCGAAATTATTGCATTTCTCACCTAATCTATTAGTGAATAGTGAACGTTTTAGTGCACTCCATTGCTTTTCAATTGAGGCTGCTGCAGCAAACATTTTAGTGCACTCCATTGCTTTGCAATTAAAGCTGCTGCAGCAAACTCCGGCAGCATCTCAGCGGGATTGACATTTTCATTGAACATTCGGGAACGCCCTACACACAAAATGCAACGTTCCTCGCAGCGCTACCCTTGCATCTACGCATCTTGCGTCTTGACGGCTGTCGTAATTTAACGCACGACACTTCATTTTATTAGTTTTTATGCAGTCTTCAACCCAAAAACCACTCACAAATTGCACATTAACACAATTTAATCTGATTTTTCACTTATAATTCAAATTTCACTTCGTGTAGAGCAAGCAAAGCAGGTGGATGGTCTTTCTCTGTTCGGTGACTGCGTTAAATTACTTAAACTTATTTGATAAAAACGGTTGTGTGAAATCCTTCAAGAGTGTGGAACATAATTTTTTTAAACCAAAAATCTACTGGGAATTTGCCCAATTTGGTAAGCTACATCGTGCTTCTTATTTTTAATATTTCCTTTTTTGTGCTGGTGTGCTGTGACAAGTGAAGTGAAAAGGAGAGTTTAGGTTAGGGCGAGTGACGCTATGGAGGGAAATTCTGATAAGATTGATGATGAAGCCAATGAGGCACTGTTTTTAAACAGTAGGCATAAAAGGAAAAAGAAAATGTTAAATGATGATGAAATTGAAGATAAGGTTTTTATGGAAAATGACATGGGCCTAGATGAGGGTGCTGTAGGCTTACAAGGTAGCTCAAAATTGGGGAACATTTTGCAAACGGCAGGTACAGGGATTTTAGCACACAACAGTGCTAAAGCTATTGTATCACAAGTGGATAACGGATAGAATTCCGTTATGATGGTCAGTAAAGGTTCGCGAAGCTTAACAGATAGTAACACAAAATCACGTGTGGACCACAATACAATAGAAATGCTGTTATAAGGCTGGTATGCAGCTCTCAAGAAATCCGTCAAGAAAAATTTGCCATTATTTCGTGTGTGTGTCCAAGGAATTTTTGACATTTTCGATACTTCACAGCCTGTTGCCTCACTCTTTCTTAAAGAAATAATGGAACGGGCATATATTTCTGTTGCAAACCTGGGTTGCCTTGTGCTCTTTTTTCACAAAAAACTTTAGAAAACCGTAGTAAAAAGCGTAGCAGATTTCTTAAGAACTGCATACTGCCCGAAGGAAATTTGACTTAAGAAAATTTCTTAGCCATTTCTTGTACGTCATTTTGTATGGAATTTTAGCTTTTCTTGAGAACTGCATACAGGCCTATACCCAGCAAACCACAAGGGGAAAGCTTGTGTACTCTTCGATACTTCGCAATCTGACATGGTACACCAAAAAAAAGGTTAGGAATGGACTATATTTATGGAGTAAAATTAAAGGATTAAACATTGTGGGTATCGACACAATCAAGGCTATAGAGGTTACTTTGTACAAAGTGGTGTTTGAAAACGCTGCGTATGCCAATGAGTGTGTTAAGAGAAATATTTTGAATGCGGTCAAGATCAGGACCTTCATACCGAGGAACTTCATAGAAACCTTTGATGTGATCAGATACGTCCCGACTGAATACTGATGCGGAAATTAAAGAGGAACTGCCATCCCCGCTTCCCCCCTAACCCAGGGTATTCTGCGTCACTGTGCCTATTAGATGGTTTGCAGCCAGGGGTATCCAACTGTATTCTAACGGCGTTCTTCTGATACCGGGTCACCTCAGGTGGTTGAATGATCTTCCCATGGCGGACGGGACTGCTGTGGACGACGTCTCCCTTCTCCCTTCTAAATACGTAACCCGCAGCGCTCGCCACGTCGAGCAGTGCGGACGTTTATGAAAAAATTTGAAAAATAAAATAAAACCCGCCTCGGATAACCAAGAACTCTCAAAAAAGGACCCATCCAATGAGGAAGGTCCGGTCTATCCTCGGACAAGACCAATCAAGCCTGCGAAGCCTGTGTGCAAAGCATACCATTCGTCCCCTCTCCGACTGCCTCAACGGCATCGAAGCCCCCTTCCGGTAACCAGTCTAGCCAATTCCCTAGATAAGCTGGTGGCGAGTAGTAGACCCACCCTCGAAGACAGACTTCCGGGAGACGAGGGCGGCCCACTCAGCAGATAAGCTAGCCTTAATGCCATCCCCGCTACTCCAGGAGGCAAAGGAACACGGACAGGAGCAACCCCTAAAGCGACGTCGACAACATCAGACCGTATGACTAAGCCAGCGGTCTTCGAGGTTCGCCATTGTGGCATTAATGTTGTTCTGGCTAGTAGCCATCCCTATAAGCACATAAGTACATCAAAAAGGTGCTGTCGTATAAGACGGTAAGCCCTCAGGATCCTGGTGAGGCTGAGGGACAAAAAAGCTGAAGAACTGACAGGAGAAGAGCTCGACTCAAAAAGCTGGGCCGAGAAGTTCATGGCTAAAAGTCAGGCGAGAGCCACAGTAGAACCCGCACAGGACAAACTAACGCGCTCAAGGGAGGAATACTCGGAGTCCAACATACAAAGGTATCCTCCAATCTAACGGCTTATGAGCAGCAGGGAAGATCAATCGCGGATGTTGCGCTCCAATCTGCACCCCAAGCTGTGCAGATGGCGGATGGTTCCAAAACCGCGTCAAACGCTATCCAGACCGTGGCTGATTGTCCAACTGAACCATGCGAAACTGATGTGGGTATTGTACATAATAGTCTCCACCACTGCAAGGCGGCCTCAACCGCACTTCTCCTCCGTCTCGCGGTAAGAGAAGAGGAGATTGCGCTCTTCCAGGAACCTTGGGTCATAAAAGATCGGGTTTGTGGACTGAACTGAATGCATACAAACTTGTCTATGTCAACGACAAAGGTCATCCATATCTATAAAAAAAAGTATATTAATGCATACAATTTAGCGACGCGGACAACGTCGTCATAGCACTTGAATCCCATGGAAGATCAATTTAGCTGGCTTCAACTTATATGGCGCACAACGCAGCTACACCCCTTCCACCCCAATTCCTGAGGAACGCACGGGAAGCTTTAAGACGCGGTATTCCAACAATGGTACTGGCAGACGCGAATGCCCATCATCACATATGGGGCAACGATCTGAAATCCCCCACGAAAACCGGTCCATTCCCCGATTCCCCACGCAAACTGAAATTCCCCGCAAATCGGGGAATTCTCCACGAGCTGGATTCCCTGGTATCAACCAGCATAGCTTCTTTTACCCTCTAGAGGCTATAATATATAATCCGCCTTAAGGCGATGCCACGCAATGAGCGTCAAAGCTGCTGAGCGCCTTAAAATTAAAACATATGAAATACTTTTGAAGTGGCCACGTACCGAGCGGCATTTCTGTATGTCGTCGCTCGTCGCTTTGCCGCTCCTTACGTGGCCTCGACCTAAGGTGGGAGTGATTACAGTTATGGTTTAGAACAATAGATATTCTTAGGTCGCAGCGGGAGTGTTCCCGAAGTAATAACAATAATAGGGGTCTTCCCTTAAACTCGTAAAGCTCGTAAATTTACGAGCCTCGTAAAACAACTGTCAAAATTTGTATGGTGCTATATTTACGAGTCCCTCGTAAATTTACGAGGCAAATTTGTTGCGCAAACGACCTCGTAAACTTCAATGTTGCCGAAGGGCCGAAATTTATATGCTAAAATGTATGATAAAATAATGGAAAAAATAATACGCGAATAAAATTAATGAATTTCATCTATTAACCGTATTGACTTAGGTATTCTGCTAATTTTCGGCATTTTTAGTTGTATTTTAGGCTAGAGTGATAGCGACAAGATGGCGGGATATTATGAAAAATACTAGGAAAAAAAATTGCTTCACGAAATTCTGGTTGATCTCTCAAACAGTCACTTTACGCACCTATTTACACCTTTTCGCAAAGAGGGCGTTCCCATAAAAGCCTCGTAAACTTGCGAGTTTTACACGGTTCAAGACTTTACGAGTTTAAGGGAATTAACTAAATCATAATAGGGCTGTTCATAATGTTGTGGAAATGGTCTTGGATTTGCAGTTGCAAATTTTTTGCTTGCTGCCATGGCAACCGTGTGCATTTTATTGTTGTGAATTTACAAATGCAACATGCAATGAACAGCCCTATTATATGTGTGTAAAACCAACATAAATCCAAAATACAATAGCGCAATGGAAGTGGCAGCGGCAGTTTTTCGAAATCAGCTGTTTTTTAGAAAGTGTGGTGTCCAATGAAGCGACTACCAATACAGCAGTGGCAGCTGGCAGTACTGCTCAGTTTAGCCCAAATTCTAAATTCACTGCCACTGCCCTCTGCGCAGAAAACTTCGAATATTGAATTTGACATAAATGACAACTTCTGTTGATATCACTGAAGCCTAAAAGGCGACAACAAAAATGTAAAAAACAAAAGGGAATGTCAAAAAAAGCAGTCACTGACAACGCCGTATTATGTTTGCTGTGGCAGTTACTGCTAATATTAGCAGCAACAGCTGATTTTAAAAACTGTCACTGCCACTGCGCTATTGTATTTCGGCCTAAGTCTGGTATAAGTCTGTACAGTAAAATTAATTGTTATACGCAGTTAATTTCCTTTTATTTTTCTAGATCTGTTTTACTTTTACTAAATGTTAAGTTATCTACATTCTTAATAAACTTGACATTGAAAAAGATATTAAAAATAAAAAAATTTAAAAAAAAGTGTTCGTGGCAACACTGTTCGATGCATCGAATAGCACGATTGAGAGAATACAAAGCAAGGCGAATTAATATAAGGTGATAGCAGGAGTACAAAAACAAAAATTTACATGTATTTTGTTTTTGCTTTGGCGGCATAAACTGTCAAAATCTGTAAGAGTGTGTGTAGAAATCCAAACAAAATTTTTCAATTTGATATCAGAAGCCGTGCGGCGAAACACATACACAAAATCAGCTGAGCTAGTAACACCACCTTATATAAATTCGCCTTGATACAAAGGTTGCGCCAGGGCGAATTCATATAAGGTGGTGTTACTAGAACAACTGATTTTTTCGCCCCAATTCGCCTTGGTACACGAATGTCAAAAATATGTTTTGTTTACATTTCATAATTTAAATTTTAATTGTAACGTGAAATTTATTATTCGAAGTGGAAATATTTTTTTAAATAAAGCTTATATATAAAAAAATGGGAAAATGTGCTTTGTGCGCTAAAAGGTTGGAAGGGGGAAGGGGTCCTTTTTTCCAAGTACCCAGAGAGGCGGAAAGAAGGTTGGTGTGGGGCCGAGCTTGCCGTACGGAGTTTGCAGCAAAGGAGAGGATATGTGCGGATCACTTCTGGCCTTCAGATATAATAACCAGCACTCTTACATTTTGTCTGATATGGCGGACGTAATCATTAGTTTATTTTAGTAACAATGGGTTTTGCAATGTATATATCATGTATTAATTCCATTAAATTAATTTAAAATTTAAACATAAAAATACATACATATATTGGAAGCTCTAATTTTTAATAAACGGTACAGAAAGAGAAGGTTATTGATCTGCTAATCTTTGCCTAGAAATTTAGTTACATACTTTAAAACAAAATAGTCTCACAGTGCCGACATTGCATTGATCGCTAAAACCAATAAATTGAATGTATCTCTCTGTTCGATATACTAGGATAAACTCACATCCAACGACAAAAGTAAAATGGAGGGTATTACTCACAAATGAGTTTTACAAATATGAAAAAGTGCAACTAAGCTGCNGCAAGTGTGTCTGATCGGGACGATCAGACTTAGGTGGAGGGCAGTGTGGCGAATACTGCGGCAACACAAAGCGAACAACGAGAAATAGGCAGAATGTTCGAGGAATGACGTAGAATGTTCCACAAAGAGAAACGTCAAGTTGGATGAACACTGCGAACAGCGAGAGAAAGAGAATGAGCGATAAACTTCAGAATGTTCTAGAGTTGCCATAAGTGCCAGCGCAGGTATATAAGGGCGCCGCCACCGCGAGGTGAGTTAGTTACAAGTCAGCAAGCTACAAGTAAAGTGAGCGGAGAATTGAGTTGCGAATAAGCAAGCTATAAGTTTAATTGTGTTAACAAGTAGTAAAGCGTTGTTATTGCTTTAACAAGTATTGTAAAGTGTTTTTACTGTATTAGCAAGTATTGTAAATTGTTTGTTGTACAATAAAGTTAATTGTACTACAATTCGGTCATCGTTAGCATTTATTTAACAATCCAGCGATACGAGCCCGAGTATATTTGGGTAATCCCTCAAGGTTTCGAGGATAATCGTAACAATATTCTCTAACAGAAATGCAATATTTTCGCATTTAGCAAAATTAAAACAGGTTTTTCGCTGTAAAGTGAACTGTTTTGGCAGTTTCAACTCGTTCTTCTTTTCGCTCTATTCTTTGTTTACCTGTGGTACACAAATGTCAACGCCCAGGACGGCGCAATCTTGTATTCTATCATTCTTGATGGCAACTCTAGAACATTCTGAAGTTTATCGCTCATTCTCTTTCTCTCGCTGTTCACAGTGTTCATCCAACTTGACGTTTCTCTTTGTGCAACATTCTACGTCATTCCTCGATCATTCTGCCTATTTCTCGTTGTTCGCTTTGTTTTGCCGCAGTATTCGCCACTCTCTCTTAACGAATTTGACAGCATCGGTGTTTGCATGACGTCACACTTGTGCAACTTTTTTACGTTTTCCTTGCAACATTTTTTCTTCTTCTTCCATTCTTGCTCACGTTTTGGTATTTCTCTCTCGCAATTGCACCAGTGTGACGTCACACAAAACTTATTCTCAAAAATCCTCTCTGATCGGCGCAATCTTGTATTCTATCATTCTTGATCGAATAACCATGTTGTTGTTGTTGTTGTAGCAGCATACAAGTTCCCCAAAGGGTGTTTGGGGAGTGTTGCTGGAGTGCCAGTCCTTGGCCAGATATAAAGGTGCACACACTCACCGACGTGTACGTATGCCGANAAAATCCTCTCTGATCGGCGCAATCTTGTATTCTATCATTCTTGATCGAATAACCATGTTGTTGTTGTTGTTGTAGCAGCATACAAGTTCCCCAAAGGGTGTTTGGGGAGTGTTGCTGGAGTGCCAGTCCTTGGCCAGATATAAAGGTGCACACACTCACCGACGTGTACGTATGCCGAGTCTGTTTGACGTAGCAACATATAAAATTTACTGTTGATAGAGAGAGAGAAGTACGCGTAACCGTCGCACGTGCACGGTGGTTAGTTTCCATTTAGATGGCGCTCTCATAAATTTGATCGTGTCAACTGACACGTTAACGTATGTGAGTGTGGCTGACACGATCAAACTTATGAGAGCGACATGTAAACGAAAACTCACCACCGTGTACGTGCGACGGTTACGCGTGCTTCCCTCTCGCTCTATCAACAGTAAATTTTATGTTGCTACGCCGAACAGACACGGTATACGTACACGTCGGTGAGTGTGGGCACCTTAAATCTGGGTCGTTCCGGTTACGTAGACCCGACTGTCGTGGGAACGATTCATCGATGTTTCCGATGTTTTTTCGAATTTTGAAAATTAGGCGATTAGCCAAGGCGAATTTATACAAGGTGGTGTTACTGGCGAGTTGTGATATGAATTCGCCTGGTTTACAACAAACACATCATTTTGACATTAGGAAGTACCGCGGCGAAAATCTAAATTCGCCAGTAACACCACCTTTTATAAATTCGCCAATAGCAAGGCGTAAAGTGGCGACTGTCCCCTTTCGAATGAGGGGGGTTTGGGGGGCCACGCCCCCGCCCCCTCCGCTCCCATCCCAAAAACGATGGGCCAATAACTAAACATTTCCCCACAAAGCTTTCAAAGACAATTTCTTTGATTTTATGTTTATAGCAGGGACCGTAACAGTTATGCTTTTTATCAAATAAGTAAAAAAATAATAGTTATTTTTCACCGATATGTTTTCAGTCAAAAATAAAAGTTACAAGTTGACTTAAATTTTTTCGGTTAAAAATAAAAGATAAGATATGACTTAGTTTTTCGGTCAAAAACAAAAGTTAACACTTGACGCTTATTTTTCGGTCAAATATAAAAGTTAAAATTTGACTTTTATTTTTTCAGTCAGATATAAAAGTCGGGGAAACTTTCCATAATGGCCGTTCGTTAAAGATGTGGTGGGCGAAGGGGAGTAGGCGTGGCACCTCCAACCGACCTTTTTTCTAAGGGGTCCCTAGGGAACTATAGGGGACCTAGGTGGTCGGGGGTTGTATTTTTGTCAATGGCGGTTCATTCCCTCTCCAAAAAGGTGGGTTAGAGGTGCCACGCGCACTTACCTTTCGCCCACCGCCCCTTTAACGAACGGCCATAAAGGAAAGCCAACCCTAAAAGTCAAAACTTCACTTTTAGTGTTTCCGAAGATAACGCTCGAAAAGCATCTATGGATATAGGCACCTATAAGAAGCGCATTGGTGTTAATACGGACCATATGGATTACTGGGAGAGTAAAAAATTGATATACCCCCCGACTAAGAGATGTGGCATGTATTATGCATCAAGTGCTAGCGACACAATATAGTGTAGAAAGCGCGTTCTCAGCACTAAGCTTATTCTTAGCGATTTGCGATACAATGAAAGGATGTGCATTTTTTATTAAAACATATTGTATTGTGAATATGTAAACTGCGATTTTGACCGAAAAAATAAGTAAAATTTAACTTTTATAATTGACCAAAAATTAAAAAAGTCAAATTTAAATTTTATATTTGACCGAAAAAAAAGACAATTTTTAACTTTTATTTTTGACCGGTAAAATAAAAGTAAAATTTAAATTTTTATATTTATTTTTATATTTTTATATATATCAATGAAAAAATGATTGATTGCAAACTTTTTTGAAAAAAGTAAATCATATATGATTTACATTCCTTGGCTAACCAGCATCACATTGCTACACACAAACTTTAAAAAGACCAATTCTTCCCGACTGACTTTTTGAATTGAAATTTTGAAAATAACTATTTTTTTCTATCCTTGGTTTATAGGCTAGACTGATCTTTTCAGTTTTGGTGCGAATAAAACTACTTTATTCCACACTGGAAACATCAATTTCATCATTATCACATTCAATGTGTTCAGGATAAAAAAAAAAGAGATTACCTGGCGAGGGTTAGATTTGGCAGAGAAATCTTGCGAATGCATGAATCAGACCCCAACCTTTTTGATACAAATTAATTTGAAGCGATGAATCATCATGCAAACGTGGTTATTTTAATTTACATAACCATTACAGTTGGCAGGTAAACAATCCTCATGAATTCAGAAATCGGTCGCAGTACCAGTACAAAATAAATTTATGGCGCGGTATTTTTAATTGCCAGATACTGAGACCGCAGGAATGGTTTCCAATTCTATTAGATGTACCCTTGAACCTGCGCCGTAGACTATGGCTTCAAAATGACGAGTGCACTGCTTGCTACGGTCGTGAGGTAAGAGCTGATTTAGACGATACCCATAGGATATATCCTCGCTTTTATAGCTAAGTACAGTTTTGTTCACCACAGAAAGTTAAAAATCTCAAACTAGTCCTTAATATCGTTTAACTACATTGTATTTGAATATGGTGGATAAACTATCTGGAAGTATTTTGGAGAAAAAAATTACCAAATATAGCTTTGCCTGCCTTTTTAATAAAAAAAATATCAATATTTCAAAAACGGCGACCTTTTTATAAGTAAAATGTTTGCTTATCAGGGAGCCCCGCCCCCCACCTACTTTCTCCTAAAGTTTGTCGTGGTAGTTCTTGGACACCCTGTGTAAACATTTATTTCGATCAAGAAATGGCTATCCCACTTTCTATTTGTTTCATCTTACACCCGTACATTTTTTAATACATTAATTAAAAGTAAATTCTATATATAGAATGTGTTTTATTCATTGAATTGTGTTCATTTATAAGATTATGCATATTTTTACAGTATACCAAACTTCAAAGTTTTACTAAAATACAAATAAGCAGAAAAAAATTAGAACGATTAGATTACAACTAGGCAGATGTCGAATATAATCCCATGCAATAAGTCTGCTACGGGTGTTGTGTCTATAAAAACGATGCAATCTGAGAGTGGATCGAATATCAATCTCATCTAGGCTTAGGAGAGCAGGAATGCATGGTGAACATAATGTGGACTACATGCCCAAACAACCGACCGATTTATAAAATTTGAAAGCCAATTGTAGCATATTTACTTAAAAATAACCTTCAGTAACCACTTTATTCGCCAGACTTTCGTTTCGATGCTAGTAAATTAACCGCCGTTATCGCATCCGGAAATAGAGAATGATAATTCAGTAATGGTACGTAAGCAGCAGTAATGACGCGGCCAGCAAACCAGCGCCCATGGAGTTCATTTACTGCTAGTACTGCCGTGGTTATGCTCGGACATTTCACATAGACGTTACCCGTGGGAGAGGCTTTGTCAACAAAAATATGCAGTACACCTCCATGCTTTGAGCACTCATCAATGACATCTTCACGTATTTCACTATCCCATGCAGGATTAGTCTCAGTGCGCGGATCAAACATGTTGGACAGCATAAAGCATTGCGTAGCTATGGCCGGAGTTTGCGTTTGCGTCTGAACTGGTGCGGGCTGTGGTGCAGTGGCTAATAACGCATTTGCAGCAGCTTGCGGCACTGCCAAACCAGCACCCTCTGCGAGCTTAAACATTAGTTGCAGTCTACCAGTAGCGCCCAAATCTATGCCACTTCGATCCATTTCATCTGTATCCAGAGACGATGTATTCATATCTAAACGTTCAGTCACATTTCCAACCTTCATTGGTCGGCCAGCCAATTCAAATCCGTTTAATTGCTCTAAAGCTTTCTTGGCGTCGTCCGCATTGTGATACTGAAATTGTAAACAGAATAATAACAAAAAAGATAATTCCACAATGGTTTAAGAAATGGTTTTACTTTGTCTTAAAGTTTTCTATCATATTTTTTTTAATCGTTGGAGTCTGTAATTTTGATTCGCCAAAAGTAAAACAATCTAAAAAGTGAGTACAGGAAATATATACAAAAATGATCTACCGTAATAAATCCATATCCCTTTGAACGACCAGTCTCTGTATCCATTATAAGTTGTATGGAGTCTATTTTTCCAAATGGTTCGAATATACCTCGAAGCATATCTTCAGTGATATTGAAGTGCAAAGAACCTACATATAACCGCATAGGGCCTGTATGATTTTTGGGCGTAAAAACGGGCGCCGCATTTGCGATACGATTTTTCTCAGCCTGTGTATGTTGCACCGAAATTGGAATGCCCAATAGTCTTTGTCCCGACAAACCCAGTGCAAGTGCTACTGATTCTGGATCTTTGAATTCAATATAAGCAATACCCTTGAATCGTTTGGTTTTATTGCAGGTGATTAACCGTACATCTCGTACTTTTCCAACGCTGGAGAAAAATTCCTCCAAATCGCGAGCACGTATGCGCTGGGATAATTGCATGCAGAAAACTGTACGGGCATCACGTTCCTCTGGGCTGAGATCAGCACGGGGCGATCGATCACCAAGACCATTTGGTGGCGTTCGGCCCCGACGGAAAGGTCGCGGAGAGTTACTGCGGCGCTTGCTGCTGAAACAAATTCGAAGTAAATTTTACAACACTAAACCCTTTAAGAAAATGACATACAAAGTGAATGTACGTATACAAAAAAGTTACCTTTTTTCTCTTGATCTTGAAACAAATTCTGGTCTTCCGCCTCTTAATTCTTTAACAGGGCTAAGCTTCCTGTCCCTTGAGCGACGGTCTCTAGTGGGTGATCGACTACGACGACGCTCTGAACGTGGTTTACTGCCACGTCTTTCTCTTGAACGTCGCTCGCGCTCACGTTCTCGTGAACGACTGCTGCGACGTCTATCCTTGGATCGGCTCCGTCGCTTTTCAATACCACGATCACGATCGCGCTCGCGATCACGCTCTTGTGATCCATAACGCCTTTCACGTTCGCCATTACGTTCCCGGTCACGAACGCGGTCCTTATCTCGAATGCGATCTCTATCCCTTGAATAACGACTTTCATCTCGATCGCGATGACGTTCACGATCCTTCGATTTGCGGGCTTTACGATCATCTGTGGTACGTGGTGAACCAGAACGACTTCTGAAAATTTGAATAAGAGGTTAGCGAATTGCTTAGTGCAATAATATTTAATATATAGCAATTTGCACTTCAACTAATTATAAACCGACAAACCAACCTTGAATAGTGTTTGCGACCATTTAAATGAGTTGACGAAGAAGATTTGCTTCCACCTTTACCAGTACTGCTGTCCTCGCGATCTCTATAGGGCGATTTTCGGCTGTTGGCAGGTTGATCGTAATCTCCCCGGCTTGCATTCTATTTTACAGATATTTATAGGAGAAGGAAGTGTGGTAGGACGCAATTGACGTGCAAGTTGCGGTTTGCCGTCAATCGAATTTGGTTCGTTAAAAATTTGATGTTGAGCGAATGAGAGAAACAAATCAAAGGAATTAGTTAGTTCTTTTTTCTATGAAAACAGAAAGTATGTTTTTAATTGCAGCAATGAGCTAAATTTGATGGCTAGTTTCCCACCATTCAATCGTCCATTGCTTCAGTCATTAAATTTGTTTTTATTTTTTTTATGTATTATATGATTTTTTATCTTTTATGAATATTGTTTCTTTTTTTCAACTTTATTTTATTGATGTTGCATTTTTCTATTGCAATACACACTCTTTTTATTTGTTTGCTTCAGAATATTCAGTGGAAACTTCGCTCGGCGGCGAAATATTTCACAAACATATTCTCATGCAATTGGCTCAAGCGTTCGATTTCGATTCGAAAAGTTGAAGTGGTTTTTATTGTCATTTTTTTGGGTGAAGTAGGTAGATAATGTGAATTGGTTTTGCCCTTCAAAATCCTGTTTGTTTAAGACAAGTGCTGCCACACAGACGCAAATTTGTACGAGATTATCTGAAATTTAGTTCACGTTCAGTTCATTTATATTTTAAAACGTTTCAAAAGTTTTTAAGATATAATTATGTATGTATTTAAAGATTTAGCACAAAAAGAAAACTTAAGTTTTTTTGCTTGACATACAAAATGCATCGATACAAAAGTTTCTTAGTACAAATATTATACTGTTTTTAAGACGAAATAATTTTTCTGGCGCATTCAAACTTACCAAATGGTCTCCGGCTTTAATCGTTAGAATGACCAAAACAATCACTAGCAACAAATTGAGCTTTTACGATTTCTGCAAAGACATTTCACCCTTGAGAATTATTTCATATTTTTTCGAGTTATGAATGTGTCTTTTTTAATTTTTGTATCTTTTCAAAAAAGGATTAACCTGAGTGGTTGATGAGGAAACATACAGATGCAATCAACCACATCAATATTTAATGTGCCGGCAAAAGAATACAAATTTGGAAAAGAAAGACATGTAGCAATACTAATAGTGCTACTTTACCCCCCATATTATGGCGAGTAATTATATTTCTATATTCCCATTTTCTCTGTCGTTTAGAAAAAATACCTTTAGCAGGTAAATTGGTGTTTTCTCCACGAGAGAATGCAACCCTACGTATCCATTAGCGTCGAACAATCGCGAGAGATACAACTCCGGCGCTGAATTATTTGTGAAGACCATGGCATATCGCAGGCGATAAGTAGCAGGAGATATCGCTTGACAGCTATCGCAGGTGATGAGCTGCCAAATAGTGCGTTTGACAGCTTGTTTTTGCTACAGTATAGTTTTTACCATGATACAATAATTTTTAGAAGGTAGTTTCACTTCAAATTTTTTGACATAAACCGTGTCTGTGAAAAACACGCAATATGGCCACTGCTACGGTATAGAACTTGGGGATTTTCGCTTGATATTTTAGATATTTGCAACAGAACATGTAAAGATTTATATATTTTATAACTGATCATTTCATTTTTAATATACATGTACGTAATTAAAACATACATTCTTGCCACTGCTAATCGCATGAATAAAAAACATAAAAACGAAAATGTGGCGGCAATATTTCTTGTTTAAAGTGTTTTAGATCCATCACACACTACGGGTTTAATCGGCCCCGCGATTAAGTTGGTGTAGTGTGCGCACCTCCATACATCTTCATCTACATATTGAAGCGAGCACCACTATTTAAATAGGCGGCCGATAAAGTCTGTGGTACGCGGTGGCTCTTATACATAGCTGTATCCTGACATCTATTGCGTGTGTTGCAATACCCCCGGAAGCAGCAGTTAATTCTTTCATAATTTTTTATGAAGAAAATTATTAAAAAATATTAGAAAATTTTATACTTATGTATATGCTTGGGTTTCCTTTGTTTTATTTTTCCAACGTTAAAAGCTGGATTTTTTTTTTTTGAAAAAGCTGGTACAACAAAGAATACAAAACACGTTTTCTGTCAGATAGCTAACATGGCGGATAAGAAGAACAAGTGAACCTACCTTCTAAAAAATATTGTATCTCGGTTTTTATCATGATTAAAACATAGTAAGGTAAAACCGTTCTCTCAATTCGTGGGCCATGAAATTTTTTTCAAGTTAGCCAGCTTTTTAAAATCATAAAATTGAGAACAAAAAAGAAAATGTTCAAAATTTATGTTGTCGGGAAAATGTGTGTTGGAGTTTAAATTTTATTTAAATTAAATTGCTTGCAAACGTTAAGAATTTTAAAAGTCTCTCAACGGTTCTACCTTGCTATATTTTTATGATGGTTTTTACTATACGTTTTGTTGAAAGCTGTGTTTTTTCTAGTATACAGTAGCAGCCACATAATTAGGGACACTACACTACTTTACAAGCTCTGACCTTTTTTTTTTTATTTTTTTTACAAAATTGAGTTTATACCGCAACGAAAACCAAGTTATTCAAAGTTTCAAACATTATACAAGATTAATAAAAAATCACCAAGTTTCGAAAAATGGTCATCCAAAATTTCAAACTTTTTAATCAGAATTTCTAGATGGAGTTTTATATTTATAGCCCCTTCAATTTTAGTAGTATTGTGCAAGTTTTAAGCGGCTAAGAATTCGCATAGATTTTTGAGAATTTATGTTTTTGACGGTGTTGCTCATTTTCTCTAATACATATAAACAAATCTAATTAAACTATTTTTTGACATTTGGCGGGCATTCTTTATAAAGCTTGTAAAATGTTAGAAACTGTGAGTTGCATTGTTTTCGTAGTAATATAAACTATACATATTTTTAGAAAAAAGTAATAATTTACAAAACATATATGTATTTATATAAAAAATAAATGGGTAAAACTTATTAAAAAGTAGTCTCCCTAATTATGTGGAGACCATTATATAGAGCCTGTCAGACGTGGCAATATTTCCGTCTTTTCCACGCAATTCGCTGTCAAATTGAGAAGGAGAAATTGTTTTCGATGTGAGAACAGCCAAAAAAGATCTTTCTGTCACTTTTCGGAAATCAGTTTCAGAAATAAAAGTTGCAAGGTGTTACCGCAACTGAAAGAGCGAAAATCGATTTCGGAAATATATTTCCACTTGCTCGTGCTGCAATAACAATTTATATTTCTTCTGCAAGTGCTGTCAAACTAATCGAGTATTGCCGCGTGGCACTGTGCGTGAATTTGTGTAAAATGATAAAAAATATTGTTGAATTAAATATCAAAAGTGCTTGAAATTTATTACTTTACTTAATATACTAAACTGTTAAATTATTGTTCACATGGAAAATATGGTAATTATAACCTATATTTTGTGGCTTTGATTCTTGCTTGTTTATGGCTTTATGTTGTTTTGACTGAGTACGGGATTGCGAGCATTGTTGGTTATATTATAGAGTATCCACAAAGGATTGATAAATTTATCTAATAAAGACTTCAGTAGTGTAGTATGGGTTGTTTGCACCGCGCTCCCAAAATTTTCTTACCCAAACAGACCGACGTGTATGCGAATCATCCACTTCTATTTTTTTTTAATAATAATGGAAATAATTTTTAATAAAATTGCTTTCTTTTCCATTGCAGCTTACGTCGAGTATTCATTTTTCGCGTTATCGTTCTCGCTTTTACAAGACAAATAGCAAACAAACAGCAACCCCACCGCCCATGGTTGCATTTTAGTATCGAGAAAGATTGGCAGAAACTCATTCGCTTTGTGAACAGCCAAAAAGCGATTTCATAAATTTTTCCTGCAATTCGCCTTTTGGAAATAAAAAACGTCTTTCGAAAGACACTTTGCATGCTGCTCATGCAACTGCTCTCTGAAATTTCTCAATTTGACAAACTTTTAGAAATATATTGCATACGAAATATATTGCCACGTCTGACACGCTCTTATGTGAATACATACATATATATAAAGGGATGGCAAAATACACGACATTTTAACAATTTTTTCCTATTCTTCTTTTGTTTATTTAATATTTATTTTTATAAAAATAAAGTTCATTATCTAACAAAAACCATATAAATTGATATTTCATTGTGCAAAAATTACGAAATTTCAGCAAAATTGCATCTACATTTTTAACTTTTTAATTATAAATTTTAGATTTGTTTTTGGAATGGAGTTTAGCCCATTATTTTAGTAGAATAAAGTGTACGTTTGAAGTTCCTAAAAAATCGCGTTGATTTTTGATAACTTTTACTCTGAATGTATTACGCAATTTTTTCCATACAAAGAAAAAGATGTCGGACATACTTTTACATACAATGTATGGAAGAAAATGCGATAAAAAAATTCCAAAAATCAATGCGATTTTTAAGCAACTTAAAACATACACTTCATTCTACTAAAATTTAATGGGCTATAAAACTGCATACTCAAAAAATCTGATAAAAAAATTGAAAGTTAAAATGCAATTTTGCAGATTTTTTTAAATTTTTATACAAAGTTTGAAACGTGAATTTATATGGTTTACGTTAGAAAGTGAGCTATACTTTTATAAAAAATAATAAATATTAGACCAATAAGTAAAAAAAGGAAAAATTTGTTAAAATGTGTCACTATTTATTTTTCAACCACTGTACATACATACATATATGCTCAAAATAACTTGGACCAAGCAAAGAAGTCTTCTGTTCTACAAGTTTTTTGAAATGAAATCTTATGCTTGCGATGACTGAACGCCAATGGAGATGCAGTGTAACAAGAGTTTTTACAGGATGTCCTAACAAACATTATTTCGACCTCTGGCAAACGGTGAAGCTACTAAATCATTTTTGGCTTTCAATTTTCTCACACCTACTGCTTGCCAAAAATCATCAAAATTGCAATTAGGGCTGGGATTTTGGTGATTACGGATAAAATCCGAAAACCCGGTTAATATCTGTTTTATTTTGTTATCCGTATATTCGGTAATATACGGATATTCGTATTTTTGAACTCGATATACAAAAAATCTGGATGGAACTCCCAGCCCTAATTCGAAATCACTACGTGGGGAGTAATCAATTAGTAAGCAGTTTCATTATTAAGATGCCGTCTTTTTTTTTTTGGGTTTTGGGTTGGTTGGCAGGAACTTCAATTCCCCTAATGCCAGGTTGTCCCTCCTTTTCGGTATTTACTCCTCCTGGTGCTACACGATCATGTAGCTAGTGTCTTTTTAATATCGAGAAGTTGAGTGTAACTTTATTGATGACAATATATGAGTAGTAGTGGACGGTATGAGTGCCGCCAATAAACCAATATAACAAGCATTAGATATTAGCTTCAATTTTTTGCAAAAATTCCGCTAGTTGAGCGATTCTGTGTTTATCAAAATTGTGAAATATTTCAGTGAAGTTAGTACAATTCTGGAGGACCTCGAATTCCTCCCTGGCTTCATTGAGCAAACTGCAGTCAAAGGTTTGATGAAGATAGTCATCAATTTGACCACATCTACAAAGATCGTTATTGATGGCCTTAATCTTGTTTAAGTAAGCAGTATCATAAGTGTATCCAGCGAGGATTCTGTTAAGCGTCTTCATTTGCTGTGGAGTCAATCTACATTTATTAAACCAGGGTTTTTTTCAAACCTATCAAATTTACGTGTGAATAAGTACCCGATTTGAGTCTCGTGAACTCACTAAATTCTAGCTGCCAGTCATCTTCAATTTTGTTACGTATACTTCTTAACGCCTCTTCTACAGTCAATTTAACTTCTAATATAATCTCACATCTAACAGCTTCTTTCGCCAACCCGTCCGCTCTCTCATTCCCTGGTATCCCTTTGTGACTGGGAGTCCATATAATATTAACCTCATCAAACCTACCTTACTGAATAACTTTGTGTATGTCACTCACACAGTAGTTAGATGTTCTTTTTTTGGCTAGAAGTTGTCACAATAAGGCTGTCTGTAAAGATGACAACCCTATTATACATACCATCTGCAGCAAGCTGGAGTGCTTTTTTAATAGCAAATAATTCGGCAAAACTAGAGGACGTTCTAAAATTAATTCTAAAGGTGTGATCTGTATGACAAGAGTAGTTAAATATCCCACACCCAGTGGCATTCGTACCTACGGACGTCAGTGAAAAATATTTTGAAGTTCCTGGTTACATTCATGTAGCAGTTGTGCATATGTACCTCGGATGACATAAGCCGGTGTATCGGCTTTCTTTGCTTCTAAGGATTTCGTCATAATCACCAGATTTGAGTTTGGGACCAGGAGATCAACCACTTCTAGGGAGTCAAAGATGTGTCTAAACTCGTCGAAGGTTCTGCTATAGCTAGATCTAACATTAGGAAAATTGCACAAAAGGTCTAGAAAAGTTTCATCAGTGGAAATAGTGTTAATTAGTTCCTTGGCTGTTAGCCACTTGGCTCTGTAGGTCGGTGGGAGTTCTTTTGCTAGGACATAAATCACTGGTACTGGAGTGGCAGGAGTAACACCAAGACATCTTCTAAGAAAGCTGTTTTGGAATGTTTGTACTTTCTTGTTGATTGTTTTCGCACAATCCACCGTTGAGGTTCTACAATATTCTATCTTTGACCTGACTACTGTCTTATAATAGTTAAGTGCGACTTGCGTATGTAAACCTGCTTTGATAGACGTCAGACATTTGAACAAATTGGAATTTTGGATAGCTGTGTATCATGTTCATTAACTGAGAGTGAGGCGCTTATGACCCTACCCAGGAATTTGAGTGCTTTTACCCCCTCAATCTTCTGGTTTTGAAAGTGAATGTGTACAGTGTTGCGATTCATTTTATTTAGGTACAGGGCCTTGGTTTTCCTAACATTAAAAGACAGGTTAAGTTCACCACATAGCTCAGCAAATTGGTTGATTTTGTTTTGAAGGTTAATTTTGGCGTCATCAAAGCTCTTGTCATACGATAGTATTATAAAATCGTCCGCAAATTGATATAATTGGGTACTGGAGTCCTCAATAGTATGCAAATTTTTGGTATAAATATTAAAAAGACACGGTGATATGCAGCTTCCTTGTGGAATGCCATTCCTAACGTCAATTTCTTCTCTCCCTAAGCGGAGCTTTCTTAGACCAAGAAAGTTCGCTATCCACTCTCTATACGTGTCTTCGACACCTATATCCTCCAACAAGGTGACAAGCGTGTTCACATTTACACAATTGTACGCATTGCTGATGTCCGTGCTTTTAAGAACAGCAGTTTGATGAAGTAAGTAATTAATGCAGACTGTAGCAGATCGCTTTTCCCTATAGGCAAATGAGTGCCGGGGGAGTATTTGATTGTTTTCAAGAAAATCAGTTAATCTTTTCTTAAGGCATAAGTTGATACATTTCAATAACATAGAGATTAGCGCTATTGGCCTGAAATTGTTCAAATCATTGACTTTGCAGTCCCTTTTAGGTATTGGAACTATTCTAATAGTCCTCCACCTGTATGGCATCTGATTTGACAGAAACAAGTTGTTGAGTACGGCTTGAACGTTATTCAAAGAGAAATCATTCAGTGCTTTAAGCATCTTATACGTAATTCCATCCACCCCTCCTGCTGAGTGATTGCTTTTGCTATGTATGGCACCATAGAGTTCTTCAAAAAAAATTTCTAAGCTACTGTCTTGGGCAATTTCTTTGTTGATGGGTACTATTTCCCCATGCGAGGGTACTTGGCTTTTAAGGATCTCTAAATAGGCTCTGTCATTGTCATTCGACCACATAGTCAAGCTGGATTGTTTGTAGTCACCACGCATGGCCCTCACAAACCTCCACGCCTCCCTAGTGGATGGTTCCCCATTGAGTTGATCTATGCGCTTGCTGAAATTTTGCTTTTTTTTGCTCTTTTACCATATTCTTCCACTCCGTCTTAACATCAAGCAGGTTTTGGAAGTTTTCAGGTGAAGGGTGTGTCTTGCACATAGCGAACGCGGTCCTAAGGAACCGATAGCTTTAAGTTAATTCTTCGCGCCACCAAGTCTTTGGCTGTCTATTTTTACTAAGTGTGTAACCAGCTGCCTTAATCTCTTCATCTATGTTGTCATGAATGTCATTTACAGAAGTTTCAATGGTAATTTGTTGCAGTCCTTCTATCTGCTTTTTTTGAGAGAGAAATTTCTTCTGAATAGTATCATTTCGAGTCGTTTCAATAATTATTGGGTAGTGATGACCGCCTCCAATCCTAGTTAGGTCAATCTTCCAAGAGTAGTTGATATTACTATTGGAGAATGTCAGGTCAAGGACCGAACCATTGGCCTGTGTATCTCTTTTGAAAGTATAAGAACCATCATTGAGTATTCTAAAATTGTACTCTTGTATAAGCTTATACAGGTTGTTACCCCGGCACGACTGTACGTGATCTCCCCAGGCACTTGTTCTAGCATTAAAGTTTCCTAGCAGCAAGACATTCTGAAAGTTATCTAAAAAGTTCAGAACTCTTGTCATCTCATTTTTAAAAGGTTCAATTGGTATATTTGGGGGAAAATATGTTGCACAAATCACTATGTTTGACCGTTTTTGGTACGTATGATTATCACGTCATACTCAAGTCAGAAAGGAAATTTTATCAAATTGTAAGAATTTTCTAATTTTTCAACTAGATTATAATTGATTATTTCCTATGTTGCACTTCACTAGAAGTGAACGTTTCACTAAAACATCCTATATCAACCTTATTATGTATCATATAACACTCAATATAATCAATATTTGCCTTCAAGTATTGACAGTTATACTGTAATATTTTCATATTGAATTTACCGGTTTACTTCCCGACGGTTGGCTTATCAAATATAAATCTTCACTTATGGAAGCTTGGTCAAATTTTTGTTTTAAATTAGTTATATTTTCTAGGACCCCACTTAGTTGATCACTAATACACGCACTCTGCAGAATCTTAAAAAGTTCTGCCATTAATTTTTCAAGCTCGGTAACTTTTCCCCTAAGATACTCAGGGGTATCTAGCACAGAGCAATGTTCCGCTTTTTTCCTCTTAACAGTGGTAATATCACGCATTTGTTGCTCCCTGTTTCCATCAGGGTGTGTCTTTTTAAGTACAGAGCTATACCTAACTCTAGCCAGTCGTCTGTTAACTTCTACATTTCTGTTCCTAACTTCCTTATTATTATCATTAATTGGTGGGAATTCAGCTTCATCTACAGGTAAAAGTTCAAATTGGTTACTCCTATCAGGGTAAAACGTCTTTAAGGCCTCTCTCCTCGACAGCTTCTTGACTGTAGTTGATCTCCTGTTCCCTTTCCCAGTACTTGCACCTGGCCTTTTCGGGAGACGTATGCTCCACACTTCCGCAGAGAATACATGATTTATCACAGGGATTCCCTACACACTCAGATTTTTCACACTGAATGCATCGTTTCTTGGCTTTGCAAGAGTATTGCGTGTGCCCTAACCATCCGCTATTAACACATTGCCGTAGGGGTGGCACATAAAAGTCAACTTGTAACTTGGTGTATTCAAAGATTATTGATTTAGGAATCTCTTTGCCTGAGAAGCCTATTTTTACCTCCCTTTTATTAGCTCGGGATGTAACTATGTAATATTGATGCGCCTAAAAGATGCAGCGATTTATATTCTCAAGTTACATACCTGATGACCAGGGAACGGATTTTATGGAAATTGCCTTTTTTTCTGCTAAAGAGATAGAGTATATTCGATTAAGAATGTCCACGATTTAGCTTTCCCTGATTCCATATATACACATTTGATGTTGCCTTTTTTTGCCTTTTTTAAGATATTTGCCTTTTCTACCTTTAAAAAAGTGATTATAGCATTTACATTTTTTTTTAAGATTAAAAAATATACACATTGTCCATGCGGCTTATAGAAGCGCAGAGACCTCTTGCCAAATTGGTGTTGGAAAAATTCAAAGCCGTTTTCTCAGCTAACGAAGGCTTGGAGACAATAAGGGGTGTTGATAGAATTATAAAGGGCGAGGAAAACGCCCTTATTCCTGATAATATGAACGTTTCAAACGTTCCATATTTAAATTGGGCTCCACTTGTATCAACTTACGTCGAGCGCACATTTAGTACATTCAAGGCTTTTCTTCGCGAAAATCGAATGAAAATGCTGCCAGAAAACTTCAAAATGCATCTTGTGGTTCAATGTTACTACATACAACTATACAGATTAAAGTTTTATGAGTTAGAAACTCGAAAGGATAAAATAGTCAAAGATTCAAAGTACAAATTTTTCATATAATGAAACTGGTTCATAGTTTTTCTCTTTCTACTTGCAATATAAACATTTCTAAAATAAATGTATTTTTTGATTGTTCTTCGTATTTTCTGTCTTTTTTAGTGCCTTATTTTGCTTTTTTTGCAATACCTAGTGCCTTTTCCTGCCTTTTTCGATATTTTATTTTGCCTTTTCCAGCCTATTTCGTTATTTTATTTTGCCTTTTTTATAGGTTTTTAGGTCCTAAAAATCCGTTCCCTGATCATTATCATTAGATTATCATTAAGAAGCTCACTCATATTTTGTTTTCACGAAATTCGCGTGCCAATGCTGAAAAGTTTATCAAAATCCAAAATCACTTGAAAAATAATTAAGACAATTGCTTAATCAAGTCGTAAAATAAATTGAAACGGAAAAATTGATTGTGTAATCCGGTAAATTCAATGGATATCTGTTAAATTAGATTTTTGGAACTACGTCTTGCGACCAAATTAAAAACTACTTATATAAGAATATAAATGAAAGCTTGAAACAACTTGCGTACGATTGATATAAATTTTAAGTTTAAATTTCGGAACAAATTACTCTCACTTAAGCGGACATTCTCTTGGCCAGACGCGGACAGTTATTTTGCATAAAATTAACACAAAAACCTCTATTGAGCGGACACGAACCTCTTATCAACGGACATTATTTCTTTTCATAACAAATCAAACAAAAACCTCCGTTGGGCGGACGCGAACTCCTCATAGACGGACTACTAAATGGAAAAGGTGGACTTCCCGTATGAAATGTGATTTTTATGCACACATTTAGTTCGGTTTGCGCAGTGGTTTATGTTCGTTATTTGAATTATCAGAAACCCTTGAAAAATCCAATTCCAATTCTGATGAATTTATAACAATGGGTAGTAATAAATACATGGACCGAAAATTTAGATTTCTGGTTGGATTTTGTTACTGATAAAAACATGAAAACTATTGCTGAAAAAGGTACTGACACTGAAAAAAAATTAAAAATAAAACTTACGTCAATCGACAATTTCCAGTTTTTTATGTAATGAATCCATGGTTTTATGTAGTTTATGGACTAAAATGTAATAACGGGTGATTTTTTTGAGGTTAGGATTTTCATGCATTAGTATTTGACANAAATGTAATATTTATTTTTATTTTGTTATTACTTAATATGTACTTACGCACATAAATGAAATATGCACTTTTGAAAAAATACATGCACATTTTTGTTTGAACGATGTAATTTCAATATATTTTCTTCAAATAAGAAATAATGACTATTCAATTAATAATAACATTAAAAAGTTCTAAAATAAGCTTCCTTTCCATTGAGCGGACACCTCTCTTGGGCGGACAAAAAATTACTGACGGTGAGTGTCCGCCCAAGGGAGGTTTCACTGTATTTACAAGTTACCACAACTGTCAAAGTCGGCAAAACCAAAGTAGCGGTATCACTGACGGCGCCACCTTTGTTCGCTGCACCGTGCTTTTGTTTACATTCACTGTTGCCAACTTGATGCT
The DNA here is from genome assembly GCF_001687245.7 of Rhagoletis zephyria. Taxonomy (NCBI): domain Eukaryota; kingdom Metazoa; phylum Arthropoda; class Insecta; order Diptera; family Tephritidae; genus Rhagoletis; species Rhagoletis zephyria. The sequence continues at coordinate 78,222 of NW_016157874.1, forward strand.
TTTCGCACCAAATTTAGTGGGTATTCAAAACGCGAAAATTTTTGAGTTTTGTGCTTGGTGCGTTTTTGGTGCTTTTGTTTTTAGTTTGAAGAAAGGAATGAAACCGATTCAAAATAACGTTCCGGTTTGGGTTTCGGTTTTGCCAAGGGTTTCGGTTTCGGTTTTGGTTTCGTTCTTCAAAATTTATTTCGGTTTTGGTTTCGGTTTCGTTCCGGTTTCGGTTTTTCACAGAAATTTTGTTGATATTATTTAAATCACAATGTCTTAAACGTTGAGGAAAGAAAATCGAAAATTACAGTTCACTGATAATATCAACACTAGGTTATTTCCCTAACAATCCGGACCGGATTTGGTAATTAGATAATAAGAGAAACATTTTCTTTCAAAAATGGAACAAAGTTCAGAAGTACGGAAACGTAAAAACCCACATTTCGTGCCCGCAAGTCGAGAAACAGCTGGTTCACGTTGTTCTTGTTTTTGTCACTTATACCATGTTCTGACCGACATCGGAAACATGTTTTCGTTGCTAAAACTGGTTTTCGACCTAAAACTTGTGTTTTCGTCCATATAAAATCTGTTAAACGAAAACCAGTTTTCGCTGAAAACTACTTGAAAACTCACTTTCCACTCATTCCAATCGGTGTCTTCACTAGTTTTTTTCGATTATTTATCGAAGTGGAAGTCATATTTTATCATCTTTAATACGCCATTTCGGATTTATTGTTAATTGCCTGGCCAAAGCAAAATAAGAATGAAAGTTAAAGGTTGTAAATGAAAAGAAAATGAAGGAAAAATGTTTTGGTTGTCGGTCAGAACATGGTATTAAATGCAAACACTTGGAAATTGAATTTTGGTTTCACAAATTTGATTTTAAGTACATAGATTGAAAATACATCAACAGGCCATTCACTTTTCCTTAAAAGCACCAAGTAAATGCAGGCAACATGTAAACACAATACAGCTGATATGCACTTTGACACTTTATCCATTTTTACTCGGAGAAAATTTCGGGCTATTTCGGGCAGGAAGAAGAATACACTTACGATCGAATACGCTCGAATTTTCGCTCTCTATTACCCATTTTGTTGAGTACAGGCATGATTTCTGGGCTATTTTGGGCACACGCGGGATCTCGCATTGCGTACGGGAAAGAAACTACTTAAATATAATTAATCGATTATCGATTCACAACAACAAAGTCATCAGCAGATTTTTGCTAAAAGTTACCTTGCCATACTTATTTACTACTTAACAAGAATTTAAGCAAAATGTTGTTGATTTTGGTTAAATAGATCATTTATTTCAAAGAAATTTTTATTTATTATTTTTGTAAATTTCTGGAAACCGATTGAAACCTGTGATTGAAATGGTTTCGGTATCGTTCCTTTTCAGGTCAAGATAACGGTTACGGTTTCGGTTTCGGTTTTGAAAAACGAAACGGTTTTAAACGGTTACGGTTTCGGTTTGGGTTTCGGTTTCATTCCTTGGTTTGAAGACTTCAAATTAGAAAATCTTAAAAAAATGGAAGCAAAAGTTATAGCAATCGTAAGTGTGCTAAGCAATTTTACAAAAATTTAAACAAAATCATGGCACAGTGACAATCATAGATAAGCGACAACGAAATATGTGCAGCACATTCAATCATGCCAGAAGAAATCGACCGTTGTGCAAGAAACATTGATTTTTATTTATTTGAATCGGCATCCGTACAATAAAATTATGTATTCATAAGTCCATAAAATACACCAATAAAAATTTGGTGCTTTTTCAAATTCAAAACTTGGCAATACTGCCTTTTGTTCGATGCTTCTGCTTTTTCTTGTCGAGTTCGTCTTGCTCTCTCATTCTGGTATATTTTGACGTCACGGCCAGTTGCTCTCAGCTCGATTGGCGCAATCTTGTATTCTATCATTCTTGGAGGTATGCCTCCCCTTGCATTTGAATATCGTCGTTTAAAGTACAAAACCGCGTATCGTCATTACTACTATTAAATATACTACCCAGAAACGCGATTGCTTTATAAAAAAGATAACCATTTTGAAAAATGAGGGTTTTTACTCTCTAGAAAATAATGTATGCAACCACCACGCATTCATCTTGATACTTGGTTTTGCATTTTGTTGATACGCGGTTTGAAGTTTATGCGAATGTGCATAATCAGGCCATACATGGTTACACACACATGGTTATACAGGCAGACATGGCTAAATCATTTTTTTCATTCTGAGCATTTATATCTCGTTCCCTTAATAATTAATATAGTTATTATACTCTTGTGCACAAGTTCGCTCGGATATAAAAACTTTGTAATATATCACGCTTCACACCACAGAATTTGTCTTTACGTTTTGATTTAAAAAAAATTTTAACAATAGTCATTATAAACAATTCATGAGATTTAAAATGAAAAACGTGGCGCGCATGCAATGGAAGAGCTCCAGTTTTACGTTTCCACGACAGTCAGGTCTGCGTAACCAACTACCCAGATTTATATAAGGTCACTCCATCATCATTACAACAACAGCTCTAGTTTTAAGATTTTTCAAATATTACAGGTTTGTGGTAAAATAGCAAGTCACAGTCGTCCAAATGATAAACGTATTGATATAGTATGTATATAGCTAAGTGTAGGGAGAAATTGAAATTTTTAAAACTCACCCTGCATTTTAAGAAGTCGAACTGCAGCGAATAGGCAAATATTTACCGACGTCTCTGGATATTTTAATTCGACTATAAAAAGTGAGATCGTGGTTTCTTTTGAGTAATTCGAACATTTTGTTTTAAATTAGAATAAAATGATTTATTTAGTTTTAGCGATTGTCATAGCTACATTTGTTTTTCAGTTACGTTTTCCCTAAAAATTGGTGGTTGCCAAAAATGTAGAGAAGTTTGATTTTAAAGCATTATGTTAACCAGAATACCAAAACAAACCGAACGTATCACTCACTACTCATTCCCACAACAAGTACGAAAAGTTTGTGTTACTCATGATTCAATAACTGCAGGTTGTAGCAATCGTACAAAAACAACATTTACCGTTGGTATGAACTCCTTGTGACATCAGCATCTTCTTTATCTATTCATATTCGTAAGCATATGTATACCCTGCACACCAGGATTTCGTAGAATTCTGAAAGGTTTCACAACTTTTTTTTTAATTTTCTTTAAGAAATCGTACAGAAATTTCTTTACTAGTTGTTATCAACCGCTTCATATGTTTTTCTTTAAATATTCCTAAAAGAATCGTAACAAATTTCCGATACTCTTAAAGATTTCGGGAGCATTTGTTTGCAGGGTATATATTTACGTATATGTGTATGTATACGCGGATATGTAAACAAAGCAAAACAGGCGAAACTTTGACACAAGCGAGCTCATAAGAAGAAGCATAGCTTCAATCGCTCTCACCTGTAATTGATGCGAAGATATTCATCCCGAGCCAGATTGAAACAAAACACGATACACAAAACAAGTGCACAGTACAACAACAGCACTTAACACCATAAACACTCAGATAACTCGTGGCCTTAACCGTAACCGTCCCTGTGAGAGAACGATTCTAGTAGCGTTGGACTTGTCAAAGGCGTTTGACACTGTCAACCACATAACCAGCAGCAGCAGCAGCGTTCTCAAGATCAAGAACAGCAACCGGAAAGTTTGAGCGGTGCTCAATGCTCCTCTTTGAGCGTAATAGAAGTTCCAGCTGGTAGTAGCGCATTAACAGAACGAAACCAAACACCTCCAACATCACTGCCATTGCTGCTGCAGGAGGAAGAAGACGAAGAAGCGGACACAGGCAACGAGTCTAGAGCATCGAAGTCACCCGCAGCAGTAGCGGCATCAGCAGCGACCGCAGCAGTAGCGCTAACATCAACAACAATCTTAGTTTTACTGGTGAGCTGTATTGTATAACTTTAGTGCTAGTTTTGTTGAAAATAATTAAATACAGAGTTTAATTGTTATTTATTAAATTTTACATATATAATATTTAATTTTTTAATTGTAAACTTCCCTTTTCTGAGGTCTTTTGATATTTGCTCAAATTCAAATAATCAAAATGTTTCGTTCACCACAACATGATACACATACATCTACACGAGATAATTTAAATGAAACTCTTATTGATTTACAAAATAGTACGTTTAACGAACAGTTAACAAATCCGTATGTCGATCGAAATAGTAATGAGATTTGTGCTACATCGGTCAAACTACCACAATTCTGGACAAGTTGTCCGGAAGCGTGGTTTATTCATGCGGAAATGCAGTTTAGTACCAAAAATATTACACAAGAAACAACAAAGTATGAACATACAATTACTGCACTTCCGCAAGAAGTAATAATAACGATTTTAGACTTTATTCAAAATCCGCCCGAAAATAATAAATTTACTGCACTTAAGAAAATTTTAATTGAAAGGCATTCATTAAGTGAGAATGCGAAATTAGACAAAATTTTATCGGATACTGAAATGGGTGATCGTAAGCCCTCAGAATTTTATCGGTCGCTTGTACTGCTTTCGGGTTCCAATTTTAGTCAAGAAATTCTTAAGAAACTTTGGATGAGGAAGTTACCGAAGAACCTAAGCGTGATTTTAGCTAGTTCTAATTCAAGCAGTATTAGTGAATTGACGAAATTGGCTGATAATGTTTGGGAGGTTATTAGCAAAAGCGAGATAGCTTCAGTTAATGATTTTCAAAATTCAAAAGGTGAAAATGCAGTCATGGCTAATTTGGTTAACACTACTTCTCTTATTTGTAAAAATTTTGAAAAACTTTCTTTAGAATTATGTGAAATGAGGAGGGAAATGAATCAAAATTATTCAAGGTCACGTTCAGTGAATAGGAATCGTTTTAGGAGCCTTTTTAGATATCGATCAAAATCACGCGACAATCCGAATTGGTTATGTAGATATCATTATAAATTTGGAAACAAGGCTAAAAAATGTGAACAACCATGTGCATTTTCGAAAAATAATAGTCCAACAAACTAAAGTCGTCCGTTGTTGCGGCGACAAACAACGGGAATTTGGACATTTCCACACGTCGCCTTTTTATATTTGATAAAACAAACAAACTAAATTTTTTAATTGATAGCGGAGCAGAAATTTCGGTACTTACAGTTTCTAAATTTTCGAATACTAGGAAATCTTCAGATATAATTTTAACGGCAGCTAACGGTTCAACTATTTTTACATACGGGAAGAAACTTTTGAATATTAATTTGGGTTTAAGGCGTGAGTTCCTTTTTACATTTTTGATTGCTGATATTGCGAAGCCGATTATAGGAGCTGATTTTTTGTGTAAATATGGACTTCTTATTGATATTAAAAACAAGTGTTTAGTAGATCCGTTAACAAATCTATCAGTTAATACAATTTCGTACTTTTGCAATGTTCCTCTTCCAAAAATTTTTTCAGTAGATGATCAATATACAAAATTATTGAAGGAATTTCCTTCCCTTATTTCTGAGCCAGATTACTCAAAACCGGTTAAGCATACAACGGTTTACAGACTTGTCACTGAAGGAAACCTTCCTTTTTCTAAGCCAAGGCGCTTAGATCCTATCAAATTTAAAGTAGCTAAAACTGAATTCGATTTTTTGGTAAAAACAGGGATTTGTAGACCATCAAATTCATCCGTGGCATCTCCACTTCATTTAGTACCAAAGAAAGAACTTAATGACTGGCGTACTTGTGGTGATTTTAGAAGACTTAATAATGTGACTGACCGGATCGTTATCCTTTGCTTCATATTCACGATTTTAATATGAACCTTAGGAATAAAAATATATTTTCAAAGTTAGATTTAGTTAGAGCGTATCACCAAATTCCAATGGCAGAAGAAGACATTTTTAAAACGGCGATTACTACTCCTTTCGGTATGTTTGAGTTCACCCGAATGCCTTTCGGGCTGAGGAACTCAGCGCAAACGTTTCAGAGATTCATCAACGAAGTAGTAGGTAAATTAGATTTTGTTTTCGCGTATATTGATGATCTACTGGTTGCAAGTGAGAGTGAAGAACAACATTTAAAGGATCTACGGGTACTTTTCGAACGTTTGTCTGAGTATGGTTTGAACGTCAAACCAAGCAAATGCATTTTTGGTGTTCCAAGTATAGATTTTTTAGGAGATTGTTTATCTGAGGCAGGGATACAGCCTGGTGTAAACAGAGTAGAAGCGATTCGCAATTTTGAACGACCGAAGTCAATAAAACAAGCGCAAAAGTTTATTGGTATGGTTAACTATTACCATAGATATATTTCAAAATTAGCTGAGTTTACTGGAGTTATATATGATTTAATTAATAAAACAAGTAAAAAGCGAGACAAAATTTTGGTTTGGGATGACAAATCCATTAAAGCTTTTGAATGCATTAAAGAGAAGTTTGCATCTAAGATTTTGCTAAATCATTTTAGTAAAGATGCAAAATTGTCTTTAACGGTAGATGCATCCAATACAGCAATGGGTGGTGTCATACAGCAGCATTTCAATAATAAGTCTGAACCACTTGCGTTCTTTTCAAAGAAACTCTCTCCAGCAGAAATGAAATATAGTGCTTTTTAAAATACGTTAAATTAAAATTAAGTTTATATAAAAATAAAATTTTTTATTCTATAATTAAATACGCTACAATTGGCGATCCTGCCAGGAAAGGGGAGTATTGTAGTGTTATTACTATTTACTATTGTACTTTGTTCATTTTTGTACTTTGTTATTTTTGAAATTATTGAATTAAGTTCTTTTTCAATTTATGTAAATCAAAAAGAAAATTTTTGATTACTTCAGAATTTTTTCTTCTTTGAAATTCAAAATACGTTAAATTAAAATTAAGTTTATATAAAAATAAAATTTTTAAATACGCTACAGACACCGTCTGCCATTCCACGCTACTAGAAGATATAGAGGCCTCCTCTCTCCCACAGAGGCTCAAACGGTGGTCGGCAAATTATCTGAGTGGTCGACATTCGTCGGTAATATTTAGAGACAAAACGAGTAAGCAGCGAAAAATAAAACAGGGGGTTCCTCAGGGTGGTGTCCTTTCCCCGCTACTGTTTAACTTTTATATTTCAAAGCTCCCTCAACCACCAGAGGGAGTCTCGATTGTCTCCTATGCCGACGATTGCTCGATCATGGCGACTGGGAATGGAATTGATGACCTGTGTTCGAAAGTAAACGGCTATCTCTCCGAACTTTCTCGCTTCTTCACTGCAAAGTGTCTAGCCCTCTCCCCTACGAAATCCTCCGCAACCCTGTTCACAACCTGGACGAAGGAGGTCAGGCTACAGCTGGGGATTCACGTCGATGACACACCAATTCCGACGGTGAATAACCTCAAAATACTCGGAGTAACATTCGACAGCCTGCTCTCCTTCTCTGCGCACTCAACCGCTATTGTCAATAAAGTACAGAGCCGCAACAAGGTCCTCAAGTCGCTAGCCGGCAGTACTTGGGGCAAAGACAAAGAAACGTTGCTGGCAACATACAAGGCAATAGGCCGGCCGGTTTTGAACTACGCAGCGCCAGTGTGGTCGCCAGGGACTAGTAGGACGCAGTGGACGAAGCTACAGACGGTACAAAATACGGCACTTAGGACAGCGACGGGATGCCTCTTGATGTCGCCTGAACACCACCTGCACGGCGAGGCGCAAATGCTCCCTGTAAAGGAGCATAATATAATGCTCTGCAAGCAGTTT
>NW_016157874.1:85942-112969 GCF_001687245.7 Rhagoletis zephyria
AGTGTTAATACTATTTACTATTGTACTTTGTTAATTTTTGTACTTTGTTATTTTTGAAATTATTGAATTAAGTTCTTTTTCAATTTATGTAAATCAAAAAGAAAATTTTTGATTACTTCAGAATTTTTTCTTCTTTGAAATTTAAAATACGTTAAATTAAAATTAAGTTTATATAAAAATAAAATTTTTAAATACGCTACAATTGGCGATCCTGCCAGGAGACATATAAGAAATTACATTAAGCTGATATATTGATTTTGTACACTTGGTTTGTTGCTCCGCGGTACTAGTCCACAGATGATGAGATGTTACACCAAAATGTTGAAGTGCAATGCGTCGCAATAGTCAGCAGTGAAAAAGAGTAGCACCATTGCGAGCAGCTGGCATATTCCAACACGCACTACTACCACCACCGTTATCACCACCACTTGAATCACAGCAGCCGCAACATCAGGAAGCAATATCCCCATTGCCTTTTGTTGAAGATCAGCAATCACAATTAGTAGAGCAACAACAGCAACAGCTTCAAACGCACCAATGCGCATTCAACGACACTAGCACAATTGCCGATATCATTGATGCATCTGCATTAGAAGCAGTCACTGGAGAAGCTATTTTAAGTGCTGATATTGCATCAACCAGTCAACAACAACCACATAACCAGCAGCAGCAGCAGCGTTCTCAAGATCAAGAACAGCAACCGGAAAGTTTGAGCGGTGCTCAATGCTCCTCTTTGAGCGTAATAGAAGTTCCAGCTGGTAGTAGCGCATTAACAGAACGAAACCAAACACCTCCAACATCACTGCCATTGCTGCTGCAGGAGGAAGAAGACGAAGAAGCGGACACAGGCAACGAGTCTAGAGCATCGAAGTCACCCGCAGCAGTAGCGGCATCAGCAGCGACCGCAGCAGTAGCGCTAACATCAACAACAATCTTAGTTTTACTGGTGAGCTGTATTGTATAACTTTAGTGCTAGTTTTGTTGAAAATAATTAAATACAGAGTTTAATTGTTATTTATTAAATTTTACATATATAATATTTAATTTTTTAATTGTAAACTTCCCTTTTCTGAGGTCTTTTGATATTTGCTCAAATTCAAATAATCAAAATGTTTCGTTCACCACAACATGATACACATACATCTACACGAGATAATTTAAATGAAACTCTTATTGATTTACAAAATAGTACGTTTAACGAACAGTTAACAAATCCGTATGTCGATCGAAATAGTAATGAGATTTGTGCTACATCGGTCAAACTACCACAATTCTGGACAAGTTGTCCGGAAGCGTGGTTTATTCATGCGGAAATGCAGTTTAGTACCAAAAATATTACACAAGAAACAACAAAGTATGAACATACAATTCTGATCGGGAGCCACAGAAGTGGCCACCCAAGCAGACAGCTGCTTGCAGAGGAGCCCTCGCCTAGGCACGTCAGGAGGCATCTATATGAACTGACGGACGAAGTCCAGAGGTTCATTAAGCAACCTCTGGACCCGACAGCTTACAGACAGGCCCTGAACGGCATTCACAGGGACTCAATCTCGAGTTATGTAGACTCTAGACCTGTGAATGCCGTTCTAGGCATACCACCCCCGGACATAGACGAGACGGAGCTTCATCTGCCTCGGGAGACACGCACTACACTCGCACAACTTCGCTCCGGCTACTGCAGCAGGTTCAACTCCTACTTGAGTAGGTTGAATGATGATGTGCCGAATGAGTGTCCGGCATGCGGAGAGACCCCACATGACTCGAAACATCTCATCGCATGCCCGGAAAACCCGACAACCCTAACGGCCTTGTCCCTGTGGACAAACCCCACAGAAGCTGCACGCTTCCTAGGGTTTGCTGTTAGTGGAACTTGACGATAACGACTGAGATACCAACCGATCTGGGCGGGGTTGTTGTAGCCGCTACAACAACAACACAAAACAAAGGAATCATTCCTTTAGGCGAATTTATATAAGGTGGTGTTGTTTCATCAGCTGTGAGTAGCGTTTGATTGTCAAAATTCTGTATTTCTCTAGTGAGCGAGTGAAAAGGTGAGAGTGTTTGTATTTTCTGTCGCCCTTTTTCGTTCCGGGAAGAATAGCTGAAATTTGACAATGGCCCGCTAAAAGCAAAAACAATATACAAGTAATTATTGTATTTGTTGAACCGATACCACCCACGATGCAGCGAACAAAGGTGGCGCCGTAAATCGTACCGCTACTTTGGTTTTGCCGATTCTGACAGTTGCGGTAACTTGTAAATAAACCTTTGATTACAAATCAGCGAAAGAGAAATTTTAATTATAAGTGAAAAATCAGTGTGTTAAATTGCGACAGCCGTCAAGATGCAAGAAGCGTAGATGCAAGTGTAGCGCTGGGACGAATCACTGCATTTTGTGTACATAGGGCACGGCAAAGCCGTTCCCGAAATGTTTCTCTTTTATTATATTAACACTTCCTCACAATGATTTCGTGAAAAATGCAATATTGCAAAATTAAAACACGTTTTTCGCTGTAAAGTGAACTGCTTTGGCAGTTCCAGCTCGTTCTTCTTTTCGCTCCATTTCTTGTTTACTTGTGGTACACAAATGTCAACGCCCAGGACGGTGCAATCTTGTATTCTATCATTCTGGGATACCACCTTATATATGAACCAAAAATACAAGATCACACCAGCAAGCCAGCAGCGCGTTATAATCGCATTTAGGATAAAAGTTGGGTGATTTTGACATTAGCCGTTTGTTTACATTTGTTCGTTGCTTACAATTTGGTGGTGACTTTTTACTGGAATTTTCATTTTCGATTGTGACAACGTGTTTACGTAGCGTAATTTAACACAACGTCATTATTTATAGAAGAATTTGTATAATAAAAATTCTAAAAAGTTTAAAGCTAAAGTTTCGAATTCTATAAAAAGTTTTAAGCTTCGAAAAGTCCCGAAGATTATCCTAATTTTCTGCGCTATACGAAGGAATTTAATTGTCTCGAGAAGTTTCTTTATCGGAATTTTACTTTAAACTTTGAACAAAATCCCAAAATTTTTTGGAGTTTTATTAATTCTATAAAAACCTGCTCCGCTGTTCCATCTACGGTCTTTTTCAAAGATAGAACTGCATATCGACTGCTGAGTGGAAGATCGACCTGTCTCGGCAGCCAGTTCGAAAACGCCCTATCTCAAAAAACTTTTCAAAAACGTCCTATTTCAGTATTTGATTGAAGAACGCCCTATTTCAGAATTCGTTTCAAAAACGGCCTATCTCAGCTGCAAAACGGAAACAAGAGTGATATATCTAACTATAGACCCATATCGAAACTGTCCACTATTTCCAAACTCTTTGAGTGCATCATGAAGAATAAGCTCTATTTTTCTGTTAAGCATCTTATTTGCCCTAATCAACATGGGTTCGTGACTGGACGTTCTACTACTTCGAACCTAGCAGTTTTCAGTGAGTACTGTATTTCTTCCTTACAAAAGGGTCTTCAAGTCCACTCAATTTACACCGACTTATCAAAAACATTTGACAAAGTGTGCCATAATATACTTATCCACAAGATATCTCGGTTTGGTTTTCATTCGTGTATTATTAATTGGTTTAGGTCCTATCTGTGTAATAGACAATTAGGGTACTCACAGTTTACTTCTAAAGTTAAAAGGTGTCAACTTTAACAAGATAACACACTCGAACTGTGAGCAACCCTTATGTTTAAATAAAGTATTAAGTTGATCAACAATACCACGCATTGCTAGACCGTTTGCCTTTCACGCGTTTGTGTTTAGAGAGCATCAACAAACCACATACATATTTCTCTCTATTCTCTCTTCTCTTTTTTATACTCAGCTANACAACAACCACGCTGTCGAGTTTAAATAGCGGCAAATCAGCTGCACTTGATAGTAGTTGGTTGAATAAGGAAAATGAATTAGCAACAAGAGTTTACGGGATGTACATAGCTCAGTGGATTAGTATGGGAACCAACAACAAACAAAGTTACCACATGGTAAAATGTTGAAGCTAGAAAAAAGAAGTCTGATGAGGAGATGTGGTGATCTCCGAAATAGTGCTATAACTTCTACCGCTTAGACTTTGTTGCTTTTTCAATTTTTCCTAATAAACAATCGTGGTACAAAGCTCAATAAAAATATTAAAAATAAAATGTTTTAAAGTTACCAGGTGGCAAAATTAACACAGTAGATAATATAGAACTGTGAGTACCCTAAATGTGTTGTCATGCTAGATAATATGTCGTCGGTTCCTACCAGCTACGTCTGGTGTCCCACAAGGGAGCATTCTGGGTTCAATTCTGTTCCTACTATTCATTAATGATATTGGCAATTGCTTTTCATTTGGCAATTACCTGTTATATGCTGATGATCTTAAGTTATATCACACCATCGCTAATGTAGGTGATATGTACAAGCTCCAGCGGGATATTGACTGTTGCTGTTGTTGTTTTAAGCGGCACTGCTAAGCCCCGCCTATCTGGGGTCAACATTCAATCATTGTCGTCAAGCTCAAGATATTGACTGTCTGTATGCTTGGCGCATAAAAAATCGTTGAAGCCTCAGTATTTCGAAGTGTTTTCAGATGTCTTTCTCTAAGTTATATAATGCGTATAGTTCTTGATACAATATTTCTGGGATTCCCTTGACTCCAACCTTACCTTCAAAAGTCACATAAATTCCATTATTGCGAAATCTTCTTCGATGCTGGGTTTTGTTCGTCGACATACCTCTGAATTTTCAAACCCCTATATGCTGAAACTTTTATACACTTGCTTCGTCAGATCTAGATTGGAATACGCCGCAGTTATATGGAGACCTTACGTGCAATCGCAAATCGAACGTATTCAAAAAGTTTTTCTGCGTTTTTGTCTCAGGTAACTTAAATTTAGTGAACCGATTCCCTCCTATAAAGCTGGGTGTCAATTAATTAATCTCAAATTGTTAGATACTCGTAGAACAATTCTGTCTCTCTCTTATTTGTATGATATTATTCGGGGTAATGTAGATTGTTCTTGTCTCTTAGAAAAAATAACATTTAATTGTCTAATAAGAAATTTTCGTTATTTCCCGATTTTCCACATTGTCAGACACAGAACTAATCATAATACAAAAACGAAGGTAGTTTCAAACCATGGTGGAATAATAACAAGGTGTTGTCAGTAGCAACGTGTTTGTTGTGATTTTGACAAGATCGGCATGCTTATTTTCAGTGCTGCCGATCTAAATTTTTATACTACTATTCGTTGGGAAATAGTATCTAAAATACTCCATTTTAGTAATTCGTTTTATCGCGATTTTTAAAGAACTTGGTGTTTTCAGAACAATATTAATATTTAAAATTGCTGGATTTGTATAATTTTTGTCCTCAAAAGGTAGAAAAATAAAAGATATCGTGGTTATCAATGGAAAAATCGTACACAAAAATCGTATGGAAATTGATATTGAGCCAAATGAACTACTGATACACTAGAGTGGCTGCATGGTTAAATTAGGAATTCGCTTATATTATCGATATTTATGTGTTTTAATCTATTTAGAAAATCATTTACAGTCTTATAGGAAATTGCCTTATTTTACGGCTTTTATTTTTTTAAAGTTACAATATATGTCCAAGCTGTGTGGAGCTGCCGATACAAACATATATTCAGGCTTATAAGCCTGTAATTATACATTTTTCTACATTTAATTTGAAATAGTATGCACCAACGGATTAAAGGTAGTAAATAATTAGTACCTTTTCTAGTACTTTAAAATGCGTGACCGGAATAGACCTGCCGAAAAAGTGAGGTTAAGTTACTGACAACACCTTGTTATTATTACACCATGGTTTCAAACAAGTTTTTGATTAAAAAGAAGATTTTTGACAATTGCTCAATTGTAAAAAATTCGAAGCGGCGTTGCCCAATTTAAGTTTTTGGTGGAGGGGATTTGATATCCTAAACTTGGTAATATAAATAAAATAGTTGTATTAACATTTACCTTTTAAAAATAATTAATATCTTATCTTTAAAACGTTAAATTTTACATTAAATTTGATAACTACTTGCCGAAATCTTTATTTTTACATAAATAAAATTGTAGTGAACATGTTCTAATTTTTTTTTAGTGAAATTATGCCATCTGATTATTACACTGAAATTACAAATTTCGATATTGTCTTTGTCTAACTTGAAAACGGAATTTACTTTGGAACCCATAGCGTCGCCTGGATAAAAGATTGTCGTAAGCGCCATTTTGACGATTTTTAGTTCTAGATGCAGTTATATATTTTTAAACAAGGTCTTTCGATTGGTGTTACCAGTTTTTGGGTATCTCCTTTAGTTTTCAAGATATTGACAAAAAATTTTTCGATAATTTAGTAAAAATTTAGTTAGTGATGCAGCCATATTAAACTAATCAATATCTTAAAAATGGCGTTCTGCATTTTTGGATATCTCCTTTAGTTTCCGAGATATTGAGTAAAACGTGTCGTTAATTTGGTAGAAATTTTGATCACATTTTGTCGTATTTTATACAAAGTGGCTGCCAAATTGTGGACAAATGACGCTTACGACAAAATTTTACTAAATAAATTCCTTCATAAACGCAAAACTAATTAACAATAAACATTAAAAATTAAAGAATTTAAGAATTTTGTGAACTAGTAAAATTTTCAGAGATTTTGGAGAAACTCTATCTTCGCGTTTTTGAGAAATTGCATTCCAAACTTCAATCGCGATTTCCCACAACCTGCCGAAAAAATAATCCTCATCAGTCAAACTCCGGCTACCCTGACCACAGTATTTTTTACAAAAAGGCCCATATTTGTATCTGAAAATTTGAAATCTTTATTTTAAACTAACATTTAATTGTGTGACCACACGTGTGTTAAAATTTTTGGCTTTGGGTTAAGCGTTCGGACACAATAACCCAAAATTATTGTACAAATAACCTAGCCGTACACAACAAGATATCTTTTGCCTTTTTATAATTTCGATTCTAAGAAAAAAAATTCTGCTGAAGTCTAGAAAAAAGAAGTCTGATGAGATGTGGTGATCTCCGAAATAGTGCTATAACTTCTACCGCTTAGACTTTGTTGCTATTTCAATTTTACCTAATAAACAATCGTGGTACAAAGCTCAATAAAAATATTAAAAATAGCATAAGTATAATTTTGCTCACTTTCTTCATCCGTTTTGAACCCTAGTTTCGTCAACCCCCTTTTTGAGATTATGCGTTAATTTTCAGGTTCATCATATTCGACATCTTTGAGTGTAGAGTAATTTTATTAAAAGTCAAATGGTAAACAACAACAACGAATGTCATTAAATGAAACTACCTTCTTTTTTGTATCATGGTTTTATGTAACTATTATTTGAATGAATGTGACTGGTGGGACATTGAAAATAACTCTACGCCTTCTTCTTAGTAGCCCGTTATAATCGCATTTAGGGAAAAGGTTGGGCGACTTTGACATTAGCCGTTTGTTTACATTTGTTCGTTGTTTACAATTTGGTGGTGGCTTTTTACTGCAATTTTCTTAATTTTCGCTTGTCACAACGTGTGCACACATAAGGTAAAGAATAATTTAACACAACGACATGATTTATAGAAGAATTTGGATAATAAAAATGATTATTCATGCGTTCAACAATTACGCGGTTTTTTTTTGTTCTCTTCGTTGTTTACTTCTTCCAACAAAGATGGCGTCGAGATTTCAACAGCTAGAATAACTTTTTTCTTTCTTTCGGGAAGGCGTGATCTTGTGTCGTTCATGTTTTTTACCCTTGTGCACTCAAAGATGAATTTTAGCCAAAACACTTAATTTGCACGAACGATGTATTCGTGTTGTGAATATAATCTTTATAGAAAATATTTAAAGTTGTGAATGTTGGAACATCTCCTTGTCGCTGGTGTAAAGTACTTATGCATGAAATAAAAGTTTCTATATAAAAAAAATTACAACTTCTTTTGATTTGTTTAACATTTTCCCACAGGTTAATGAAATGTAGTCATTTAAACAGAGCTTACTACGGAAATAGAGATAATTAGGACATATTTAAATTTATGTCGTTTTCCTCTTTTCAATGGAATGACCCCTATACAAAAAACAAATTCATGTCGAAATTGGATGCTACCCCAGAAATGCGCATGCAGCTTTCAGACATTATATCGAACTACTATTTTACAATAATAATAATAATAATAGCCGTGTTTTATTTGTCCAGAAATTTAAGCTATTAGCTTATTTTGTATGGAGGACTTACCCAATGTAATTATATTGGCTTATGAAAAGCTATCTTGGCTTGTATATTGAATAAGAGGCATTGCCATTCAGCATAAGAAATTTTCTCCTTCAGCTAATTTCGTTTTATTTGACCAAGATTTTGCTATTAGCTTGTGATGGTTGAATAAAACATGCCTAATATAATAATACATTGGCGCTTACACATATGTTAGTGTTCGCCGAGCTTCTCCTCCGATTTGTGGCGTGCGCCTTGATGTTGTCGGAGGTTTGCCATTGCTTGCCGAGGGACGACCGCTGCTAAGAAAAAACCTTTTTTCTATATTTTTTTGCGATGTTGTTTTGACCAGGGTTTGAACCCAGGTGCTGCGGAGTGGAAACGCGCACTGCTTACCACTACACCACAGCGGCACTATTTTATACAATAGTTAAAAACAGTGAAATTATTTCATTCTTCATATTAAAATTTAAAGTATGTATACTATTTCCAATAAAAGTTTTTATTCATATATAAACTGCACTGCCTTCGATTTTTAGTAATTTGATATGGGGTTCCAAAAAATGAAAGATGATTTGTAAGGGTTCCATCATCTTAAAAGTTCAAGAACCCCTGTCCTACACCATCGTCATCACCAGCATAACGCTCTATATACTAATTAGGTACATATGTATGTTCGATGAACGCACTAGTATACTCTAGAATCTGTCAGACGTGGCAATGCAATATATTTCGAAAAGGTTGTCAAATTGAGAAATTTCAGAAAGCAATTGCATGAAAGGTGGTGAAAGGAAAAAGGTTTTCTTATTTTTTATTTTAGAAAGCCGAATTGCAAATTGCTAGTGCAGGACGTCCCAGTTGAAATATATTTCCGAAATCGACTTGCGCTCTCTCAATTGCAGTCATATCTTGCAACTTTTATTTTTGAAACTGAATTGCGAAAAGTGACAGAAAGGTCCTTCTGGGTGTTCACATCGACATTAAATTTTTCCCTTTCAATTTGACAGCGAATTGGGTGGAAAAGTTGGAAATATTGCAACATCTGATATGCTCCTAGTACAGAAAATATCGTTCAATGTATTTTTTTGCACTAAACTGTTCTGAATTGTGCAACAACTTACACTTTTCTGCACTAAAGTACACTACTTTCATATGTGGTGCAAGTTAGTGCAGCAAATAAAATCAGCTTTTCCTTCACATAAAATTAACTGAAAAATTAATTTTAATCAACAAATGAAGAAATATATTAATTTCTAAATTACCTTTAATAAGTTTCATAAACTCTGTATAAGAATAAATACATAATTTTTGTGATTTTACCTAAAATTATTGTTTAATAACGTAGTTGCACAGTTTTCGCTTTCTGCGGCCCATGCACTAAACTGCTCTGACATGTCAGATTTTGTTCTGCCATGCACTGTCCTCTACTTCTAGTGCACTGATCGAACAAAGCTATAGTGCAATTTTTCATATTTCGTTTGTTTTATTTCAGATACACCTCCATAACAAAATACAAAGCCATATTCATGGTGGAATTATAACAGGCGAAGTAATTAGCGCGAGGTCACCCTAAGGCTCAGCTAAGCATACTCGCATGGGATGGCAAAACGTGAGAGTTGTAACAGTTGTCTTTTAATGAGTATGCGTGTGGGCCAAGACCGAAAGAATATAAGATTGCGCTAATTGATGTGAAATTCGGGAGAGTAACGTGAATATGGCGTCATCGCAGATTTGCCGGTTATGTTTTGCATATGAGTGTTTCCTGCGTTACGGACGTTCCGTTCAGAGACACTTTCTCATCATAAAAACTATAGTAGGCTCTGAACGAACACCAATTTTTTGTCATGAGTAGTCATCATCAATACCTATCTGAAACCAATAAAAATATTCCCGTTCGAACGTTCCGATTTTTACCAACGAGATAAAACTTTTTGTTCAAGAATTTAAACACACTCGTTTTTAATGCAAATATGAGCTTTTATTGTAAATAATACAAATCACTTGAGGCCTGAGTAGCTAGTGAGTGACAGGTAACAAGATCAACGGAAATAAGGTCAATTAACACTACAGATTCGCATACTGGTGCGAAAAAATTAAATGACATTATTTCGTTTCTAAAAGCGAAATACAAGCCAGCAAAAATTTGCCCGACGGGGTGCGATACGATGGCGCGCGGACGAGGGCCGCCGCGAAGCTGCGCAAATTTAATGTTTGAAAGAGCAATGTCAATGGATTTTATTTCGCTTTTGAAAAAATGAAAAGATCTTTGGGATCTTATTGTACTAATTTTCTTTATAATAATAATAATAATAATAATAAAGGCAATAATGTCTAATTTGCTTTATGCCGCACCAGTAGGCGAAATAGTGTCAATTACTTTATTTCCGTTGATCTTGGTTTGCTCGCATAAAATTTTGATTTGCTTATGTCAAAATCCTTGCATTTCTTTTTAAAAGCTCACATGCTTCGTTTACTGTCAAAACAATGAAGCGCTTTGGCATAAGCAACCCTTGTTTACTTAACAATGTTTCTTTTCTTCCTGCTGCTTGTACAATTTTTATTAATTTAGGGTCTTCGTTTTCACATTTCGCCTCCTCATCACTATCTTCCCAGTAGATAATTTCAGGATGTTAAAAGGCCTTCCTGAGAGTCAAGAGTTTATTATTTTTAAAACAATAACAAGCAAACCATTAAAAAAATTATAGAAAAAATACAAAAATATGTTTCTAAAAATTAAATAATTCAAAAAGTATATACTATATCATATTTAAAAATTAAAAATCGGAAAAATTACATTAAAAAAGAAAAAAATATAGATTAAAAAAACGAAAAAAAAAAATGTGCTGCGTCAAAACTGGAACTCGGATCTCTCGATTGGCACCCCTGTGCCTTCCCAGCAAACACAGTCTCTAACGGTAGAGAAATTTTTATTCGATTCGAGATCGATTAGAGAAACAATGCGAATTCAAATACATTTAGGCCTCTTGTTATGCAGATTTTAATTCATGCGGTTTTATCCCACCATTTTTTCGCTGTAGCGAATTTGCTTTTTTGAGAGTTGCTTATTACTCTTTTTTTTAGTGTGTAGGAGACAATGCTTCTGATAATTAATTTAATTTTTTTTGCGCGGTTTTTTAGAATTCTTTACCTGGAGTATCTGAATATACGCAGTTTTGAAAATGCTGGAACGCATCCCCCGTTTTTGTATGAAAATAAAGAACTTTTTTATGCAGATTTTTTATATGTGGCTTTCTAAGAAACGCATGTACCGCATAAAAAATACCTAAGTGCAAATGTAAATACGGAATATTCCAAATGAATGAATATAAATCATTTTTAAGTTCAAAAATTTATTATTAGGTGCACATTTAAGATACCTACCCCAAATGCGCATCAGCGGCATTATTTTTAACATTTATAAAGAAACTTGCGAATTTTGCTATTCGCGCTTTCTCTAAAAAAAAATCGGTAACTTGCCAGTATCTAAATTTCCGAGAATCACTTTCAATTAGAGAACTACGCAAAAAAATACGAAAATGCTAATCTTTCAAGGAGGAAGTGGTTTTGAAAATTGTAACAGAGCAATACAAAACAAACAAAAAAATATTAAGGCGGATTCATCGTTTTAGTTCAGAACTTTTTTCTGTGGTGGTTGTTTGTTGTTGTTTTTCTCTCCTTGTGTGGCAGAAAATGTTCAGAACTAGTCAGAATATCCGAATATTACCAACATGAACGGATAATTAACCAGATGTCCAGATGGCAAAATTAATGGATATCCGGATAAGAGCGCAAAATAGGTTATTTCGTATACCCAACGCGCAATCCCAGAAATCATTCCCGTACTCAAAAAAGGGTAATAGAGCGCGAAAATTCGAACTTATTGGATCATGGCTTCTTCCTTCCCGAAATACCACATACTTTTTCTCTGGGTAGCTACTAAAAGTGATCGCAAAACATTTTGCTTGCATAGTCTTCATAGTGTACACCAGGGATGATAAAAATGGAAATTTCAGATTGTACCTAATATCATAAAATAAATGTTTTATATTGCCAGAAATCAAAAAGCGAATATGGGTCAAGTAGCTATAATTTTTAACTAAAGAAAATATGAAATTTGAAGACATCCTAGACACTGGACTGTATGGGCGAATAAAGGCTTGTTTTCGTTATGTCATATTTTGACAACAAAATTTGTCGACATATTATGACACAACTTTCTTTCCTTTATCCCTACCTACGATGATATTATGGACTAAAAACTTACAAATAGCCCCTTTAGCAGCGCATGTACACGCCTGAAGGCCTATTCCGATCTAAATAAAGACCATTTTTTTGTCCCATTTAACAATTTCTTTTCACTCATTTGACCGCAAATGCCATTGAATTTGGCTTAGTGAAAATAAGCGTTAAAATTAATAGAAAAAATTACGAATTTGAGGATAGCTAAGTAAAGTATTAATTTTTCGTAGTGGCTGGTCTAAATGCAATGTAAAATGTTTAAGATTATACATAATATGACTTTTAATTTCTTCCTTTTGACCACTTTAATTGTTTATTCTTAAAAATGGAAGCGAAGCTTCTCCCGTGCCTACAAGTAAAAGGAAAAAGAGAACTAAAAATGCATCTGATCAAAAGATGATTGTACGTAAAATCTAGTGACTGTACCGAATGTAACTTTGTCATCAAATGTCGGAGAAAGGTACAATTGTACCTACTTTTTCATCCCCGGTGTACACTTAGTCTCTTCCAATAGCAGTCCGATTTACAGGATTTAGTCAGAACTTACTTACAGGAAGTCGTTCCTATTAACATAAAACCTGTAAGTGGGAACACTTTTGAGAGTAACTGAGCAACTGTTCCTAGTCAGAAGTTACAGGATTTAGTCCAGGGGTTTTTTTCCTGTAAGTTCATGAAAAGTGTCAAACGATCAGCTGATTTCCATGTGCAAATAAGAACAGAAAGCGGTGTAAGCAAAGAGCCTTATATTTGTAAAAAAAATTTAAGTAAACAACGAAATATTTGAATATGTATAGATTTTAATTAATTAATTAGTGATATTTCAACCAAATCAGTGGTGTACAAATGACATGTAAACAAACCGACTAACGTTTTTACAGGAAATAATACTTTTTGCGTTCCCGTGCATTTCTACATCTGTTCTCCTTTTACTCTCACTTGAGAGAGTAAAATTGTAGTTTGATAGTTCCACAGGTTTTAGTCCGAAGTTCACAGGAACCGACTAATTGCTTTACCGGCGGAGCAACGCGATTGTGTATTGCAGTGACGAAGCACATTTCACTATTTCATTTCAATTTACAATAGAGTTGACACTATGGTGTACATAAAGTAATAACACGTGTACGTGCTCATTCCGCGGGTGCTGCTGCTTCTGTAATTTATTCAGTGTTTTGCAAAAACAAAGAATACTAATTTTTTGTGGTGGGCTGTAGGTGTGTATTTGGTATTGTATTTGTGCTTTAGCTTGCGTGTATTTGGTATTGCATTTCCCAGCAAAAACTTTTCATTTTTTGGGAAGCTCTTATTTTTGTATCAGTAGAGTCGCCTCATGACGGTTTTCGCTTATATTACCTGTAATGCAATGGCCTTTATTCGATTACCTCCAATGAAATGCACATGTTAAAATAATGCGTTCTGTAAACGAAAAGGTAAGCGGTTACCCCTGATTTGGGAATCATTTTTCGATAGTAACCGCTTACCTTTTCGTTTACAGAACGCAAAATTTTAACATGTGCATGTCATTGGAGGTAATCGAATAAATGTAAGATTTCTTGTGGCGACTTGCATTGCGTTACTCCATTGATACAAAAATAAGTAAGTGTTTCTATATTCTGTGTTCGCCATACACTCAACTTCAAAGACGACGATAATCAATACACGCATTTGAGACGAAGGTAATGTTGTAAACTTTTAAGCGTCTTGCGCACATGTCTAGTAGCTACAAATGAATAAAGTTTGAAAGTTTATATCAGCTGTTTACACGTTTCTTGCCTTTATTTTGTGTGTTTTTAAGAATAGTGAAGGGACTGTTTCTATATTTTGAATCGTTAAATAGTGATTTATTAATAATGCCAAATGTGGATCCAGATTGTACAGGAAGGAACCTGATTAAAAATCCGCGGCTTTCGCAAAAATCAAATAGCAAAAAAATTCCGGATCCGGAGCTTTCAATCGGGTCCGGAGCATTACCTTTGAAGAAGGTTGAGCAACTATAAGATCTTTACCATATATAAAAATTTCTCATTCAAGAATGAACTCTCCCATAATAAATATCCAATATTTACCAGGTCAACTTCGCTCATTTCCTTGGTGTTTTATCAGAACTTATTTACGTGATCTGAAAACAAGCACGTAAGCGTAACAAAATGTTTTACTTTGGATTAGTAAAATATGCGAGCGTTTTCGTTTACATACACTTGTATCTACATAGTACATACATATCTACATACGTACATACATACCTACATACATGCATACAGAATGGGCCCTTGAGAGCGAATGCACTTCGTTGAAGTATAGGCTTATCATAGAGTATGAATTTATGTACATATGTATTTTAGGGAGACACTACAGTCTAATATGGCACAAAACGCTTTTAATTTTTTAGGATCTTATTCCGAAAACATACAAAATTTTTAGACATGTTTATGGAATATCCTCACTGCAATCCATTTTATGCCCTCATGGAATGATTAATATAAATATATATATTTTTTAACGAAATTATGGATTCTAAACTTACATTTTTCATGTATGGTGCCTCCAGCATCGCTTCAACATCGAAATCTTCGGCCATGTTGTCTGCTGTTGATTGATTTCCCAAAGTCCTTTTATCACGCTTATAGACTTCTCAATGCCTATTTCGTAAAAAAGGAGTTGTATATTCTTGTTTTTGTGCTTTTATATTTATATAAGATACTTTTTTCACGCCTTATAACGTAAATAAATTGCAAATTTCGTCGCAATGCACCGAAAAAGCATGGAAACTTCTATTTTTCTTATCGAGAGACGAAGATGAACGAAGAACACACGACGCAGTATAACAAGACTCGATATACATAAATCGATACACAACTAAATGCGTTCCAAAATTTTTGTAATATGGTATAAACTAAAAGCACCTACACACGTATCGAGCTGTCAATTAATGAAAATCTATATAGAACTTTCCGTTGCGAATTTATATAATAGTTGTGTTCTTTTACAAATTATCCAGTAATTTGACAGTAACTCTCTAGTAACAATTTCTGAGAATTCGCTCTGGTAATTCTCTAGGGTAGGGTAACAACCCCTAAAAAAGGTGCGGAAAAGTCTAATACTAAGTCTAATACTATTAACCATTTAAAAGTTATGAACAAAAAACTTTTGTTAAATTTCGAAACTGGGTCGAAAAACCAGAAAGAATTTGCAAGTTTTACGAACAGCTGATTAATTTGTTGTTTATTCGAAGCTAGTTGCCAATAAAACAATATATATCATATTTAAATAGGTTTATTTTGTCAATTTCCACTATAAAAACCTCATAAACATTTCTTTTATTGGCACCCAGCAACATGTGATCAGCTGTTTTTCTCACTTGCTAGTTCTTACAAGTAAAAATTTATCCAGTAACTAGCAACTTCTCCTCAAAAAGAAATCTCACTTTTCCCTTTCAATTTCCCCTTTCTTACCAGTTTTTTTGGTACAAGAACGGCAAAACTTGATAGTTAGTACAAACTGGTACAAACTATCGCATACAAGAACGCTACTATTAGGGTGTTTCCAGAACAGCTGGTTGAATTCTCGGTACACAATTGCCAAAATTTTTTATGAATGAGTGGGAAAGTGAGAGTGTTGAATTTTATTTCCCTCGTTTCTCTTGAGTGAAAAATAGCTGAAATTTGACTTTTGTGCATAGAAAGCAAAAACAAAATACATGCTAGTTTTTGTTTTTGTACTACCGCTACCACCTTATATGAATTTGCCTTGGCAACACGAATAAAGCTTGAAACACATTGACAACGACGGTCCACGGGCCACAGCTTTCAATTTGTTATCTTCCTTGTTTATATCAACTTGAATTTTTTGAACGTCCACAGTATTTCAGCACCTTTCCGCATTGGCGGTCTTCGGCTGCGCTTAGAAAAATATCCTTATCTGTCCAACTCCGGTTACGTTATCCACAGTATTTTTGCAGATAGTGTGTAGTGGTAGATTTTACATACAAAATGGTAGAAGTTGGTAGATTTTTTAAAAAGAAACAATGTTAATAGTTTTACTCATTTAGGATAAATCAAGGCGAATTCATATAACGGGATTTATCTGAGCAGCTGGACTTTTTCCTCGGTTGTTCTCAATGTCAAAGTGATGTAGTCGTTGTGTTTCTTACTGAATTATGCGTAGTTATTGTAATTATTGTTTCTGTACTCCTGTTATAACGCTGTATATAAATAAACAAAACAAAAAATGTATTTCACGTCAATAAAACATTCAACAATAAACCTATCCATAACACTGGGCCCGAATCACGGCATTCGTGATCGAATGAAACTCTGAAATAAAATGATAGCTATATTCTCCCAAATTTATTTAAAATTGAAAAAGTGAGCTCACTACCAAATTAAGTAATCTCATTGAGATTATCTCAAAAAGATTTTCGATTTGAGTTTGATTCCATCACAAATGCCGTAATTCTGGGCCCGAATTGCGGCATTCGATATCAAACGGAACTCAAATCGAAATTTGATTTTGAGATCGCGGCATTCGATAGACCCCTTTCAGACACGTCAAGTCTTGATTTCAAGTCTGCTCGTGCGTAGGCGAAGGAGGCGGAACGAAAGTACTTTTCCCCTCTCAGCTCACCTCCTTCGCCAACGAACCGAGCAGACTTGAAAGCAAGACTTGACGTGTCTGAAAGGGGTCTATCGAATGCCGCGATCTCAAAATCAAATTTCGGTTTGAGAATCAAACTCAAATCGAAAATCGCTTTGAGATAATCTCAATGGCGCTTATTCATAGTCATATTTAGTACTCAACTAAGTCGAAACTATTCTAAGTCACAACTAAAGCTATTCATAGTCGCCTTAGTTTCGACTTTTCTGGCTAAGTACCAACTTAAAATTTAGTTTCGGCTGCAGCTGCAACTAAGTCGTAACTAGGAAGAAGTATTTTATCAAATTAAGGGAAAACAGACGAAATATGTAAAAATTAAGTTGGTAGAGGGTGATTTTGATAATATTGAATAATGTCCAATTAAAATTTACAAAGATCGATCCATTTTAATCGGAAGATGAAATTAAATGCGTATTACAATTCGAATAAAGCTACATCACAATTTTATAATTGGAATAATTTAGATAAATTCTCAAATAATAAGTCAGTTTCACGCTAGTTCTTTTAAAGTAAATTTGTGCATAACATTTAGATATCTACTATTTGTATGTTTCACAGCAGCCTTTCGATAATCATCGACTTCACATCACTGCGGTTGTTCTGGCTATTTCAAACAATTTACAAGAAAATGATACCTTATTCTTTTGCATAATCATGCAATGAAAATAAAAATTACATAAACGGATGATCAAACTTGATATTATTTAATAAAAATGTAATTTTTCCAAAATATCGTAAAGAAAAATCGATACATTTTCACACTCGTTTTGCTATATCGTAAACTAAGTCGAAACTACTTAGTAAAAGTCTGAAATGCGACTATGAATAGGGGTAAATTTTAAGTTGGTACTTAAATTTAAGTTTCAACTTTATTAGTTTCGACTTAGTTGCTGGACTATGAATACGCGCCAATGAGATTACTTAATTTAGTAGTGAGCTCACTTTTTCAATTTTAATTAAATTTGGGAGAATTTAGCTATCATTTTATTTCAGAGTTTCATTCGATCACGAATGCCGTGATTTTTCACATTTCCAGCCCTATTACGCCACACTGACAAAACTCACCGCGATGACTATTGATATAAAAATGACAATTGCAGCTTTTTGGAGTTCCCAGCAAAATTCAAAAGCTCGAATCATGCCAATTGTCATTTTTATTGTCATGACCTTTTGGGCAGGTGACAAGGCAAAAACATATGTTTGTGTTGATATAAAAAGTGCGACGATTTAATAAATTTGTGAAAAAAATGAGAGATGTCTGCCGTCCGTAGTCCCCCACCTGTTCCAATTACATCCACATGCACTTTTCGTGCACTGCAGCGTAGATGATTTTTCCACGCCGCTAATGTCTGCGAAATAATGTGTGTATGCAAATGTATTCATGCATAAATGAAAGATATAAATACATAAATATGTATGTATGTAAATATACAAAACTTACATCTTTCCACTTTGCTACGGATATACGAATTTATCTATTTCACACAAATATTCACTTTTCTGGTGTTTCAGCGCTCATGTATTTGTCAATGTTATTGTGGCTTATTAACATTTTATATTTTCATATTTTTATTGAGCCTTGTATCACGATTGTTTATTAGGAAGAATTGAAAAAGCAACAAATTCTAAGCGGTAGAAGTTATAGCAGCTATTACGGAGATCACATCTCTTCATAAGATTTCTTTTTTTCTAGACTTCAGCAGGGATCGAACCTGCGAATTCGATGTTCAAAGTCAGAAGCGTTAACCACTGAGCTATGTACATCCCGTAAACTCTTGTTGCTAATTCATTTTCCTTATTCAACTAACTACTATCAAGTGCAGCTGATTTGCCGCTATTTAAACTCGACAGCGTGGTTGTTGTCAATTCTATACATTCATTTGCTTATTTTGCTTTTTTGTATAGTTTCAGGCAGGCTCTATCTAAACTATGTATTTGTCAATGTTATTGTGGCTTATTAACATTTTATTTATTTTTTATTTATTTTTTTAAATATTTTTATTGAGCTTTGTACCACGATTGTTTATTAGGAAAAATTGAAAACTTTTGCAAATAATAGCGTTGACCAGTTGTTTCTACAACAATGAACTTTTCTCCATGCATGGTAAGTTGACAAAAGCTTTTCGCTTGTCATTTTTTGTTAGGAATGCCAACGTGCAACGACAATGACAAAATCACGACAATGACGGATGATCAATTGTCATTCTATTGCAAAACCGGAATAGGGTTGTTCAACTTAAAAAGTTGGAAGGTAATATAGAACTCGAGATCAGTGAGCCTTAAAACGTAGCATGTTAATTTGGGAAGTTATCCTTATTTTTAGAGAAATAGATAGAATTCGACAACTGTCAAATCTCAAGGTTTTAATTTCACGTAAAATTCGTGACTAGCGTGTCTAAAACCCTTACCAGTAGCATTTAAAACACATTTTCTTATTATCAGAAAAGTTAACAGTCAATTTGACAACTGTCAACTCTCAAAGCTTTAATTTGACGATGATGAATTTTTATTATAATCGTAACAGCCCTTCTAATTTTTCGCGTACAACATAGCTTCTCCGACCACTGTACGCTCGTTTAAATTGTGTTTTGGAGAAAACAGCTGTTTCATTCGATCCGAAACGAGTAATCATACGATCACGAATGCCGCGATTCGGGCACAGTCCATGCATTAATTTAAAAACAACTATCTCCACCAAAAAAAAAAATTTGATTAAAATTAGTTTTCAAAGGCTTGACGTTTGGCTGCATATCACAAAAACGTATTGCAAACGAAATATATTTTGATAAACACAAAGCGAATTCATATAAGGTGGTGTTGCTAGAACAGAATAATTTGAAAAAATGGTAAAAGTGATAGCTATTTCGGAAATCANCTATATCACACCAAAGCTACACTGTTTCCATGTAAATGTGCAAAGAAGCAACACGGTGCCACTGCTAAGGGAGCGGTGCGAGAGAGACAACTGTCAGTTTATCGAACCTTGTATTATTGAATCATGTTCATGAACCAACAAGAACGATAGAATACAAGATTGCGCAGAATGACATTTGTGGCAACGGGTAAAAAAAGAATATAGCAAAGAACAATGAGTTGACAATTGTGAATTTGCAGAGAGAAAACGTGCTTTCTTCTCGATTCACCAATTTCTCAAGCCATCTTTGAATATAGCAAATTAAGCACTACGTTAACAAAAAATATACAACCACTCTAGAAATGTGTTCAAAAGAATAGGTCTTATTAATTAACTATTTAGAATTTTTGTGTTTGTATTGCAGGTGCCGAAAAAGTGATAATATCTTGTCGCAGCGCATGTTTTCCTGCAGAAAGTGGTCGATGCTTGCTTACCTCCGATTTTAATTTGTAATTTGTGGTATTTCAACGTTTTCAACTTAACATGTCGTGTTTAAAAGTGGTCCGTAAAGTGCTTCATGCATATTACGCTGGTGTATAAATTTTATGGCTTCTCCTGCCGGCAGAACTCTACCCACTTTCAGGCCAAGGCGTCGTCGCGGGGAAACAAAAAAAAAACCTGCATTTGGGGGCTTTACCCCTACGGCTGCTGCAATTCAACACACGACACGATATTTTTATAAAGTGTTTATTACAAATAAAACGTTTTTTACTTCAGTACACACGAATCACTTCGATTTTTCACTTGAAAGTACACAATACGTTTGCAATACGTTTGCACTTGTTTCTAAACAAAAAGTTTGTTTACGTATTGCCATAAATGTCAAAGTCGGCAAAACCAAAGTAGCGGTTTCGGGAATGCGCCACCTTCAGTTCATTTCACCATGGGAAATCACCACATTTACTCATCAGACTTCTTTCAGTAGGATTTGAACCGACGATCCCACTGACGCAGCCAGTTGCCTACGCACTGTGCTAAGTTCGCCTTGTTAATTCTTGTTGTCCACTATTTCACATTTTTAGCCAACTACAATCAAGCGCAGCAATTCACTTGATCATGTGGTTGTTGGTTTTGTTGGTTTTTGTTAATCAGCCTTATCATGAGTTTCATTTTCCCCGAGCCGATTCACTTTTCACTTTTGGTTTCCATGGTTTTACTATGGGCGGGTAACAAATTTTCGCGTGAATTTTTTTTTCAGGCGAAACTCATGATAAGGCAGAATATTTATAACTATTGAGGTGTGCTCGTCCTTAAGTTATTTGTTTTTTGTTATTTTATGGCCTTATAACAATTATATTCAACAATTTTTATTGAGCTCGAGGCCGTTTTTTAATGAAAATTTATTGTGGAAAAGCAACAATAATTTGAAAAAATTGTAGAAGTGATAGCT
This sequence comes from Rhagoletis zephyria, assembly GCF_001687245.7. NCBI lineage: Eukaryota > Metazoa > Arthropoda > Insecta > Diptera > Tephritidae > Rhagoletis > Rhagoletis zephyria. The sequence goes on from NW_016157874.1 coordinate 107,361, forward strand.
ATTTCGGAAATCACCACATTTCTTCATCAGACTTCTTTCAATAGGATTCGAACCGACGATCCCACTGACTCAGCCAGTTGCTTACGCACTGTGCTAAGTTCGCCTTGTTCACATATGTCAAAACTCCTAACTCGCTCTTCCTCTTTGAGCGAATAATAGCTGAAATTTGATGTTTGTGTACCGAAAGCGAAAACAAAATACATATTAGTTTTTGGTTTTGTACTACTGCTACCACCTTATATGAATTTGCCTTGGATAAACAGCTGATAGAGATGCAATTTAACTTTTAAATTAAACATCCAGGATGAAATAAATTGCGATGTCTGCAATGTACCTGGAAACATCGACCAGGGCAAAAATCACGTATGACAACAGTCGTCTGAACGATATCGTGTCGAAATTGTCTTGCTTCATGAAAACCAAAATTTGTTTGATTGTTTGTGCGATATCGTCAACTCGATTCCAGTTTTGCTTCACGTAAAAGTAACAGTAACACGTAACAGCAACACAATTGCATAAATCAGTGTTTTGACGACGTCGTTACGTGTTTCATGCCCAGTTCTCGAATGTACAAAATACAACACTGCAGGAGAAACATTCCCAACCTTATGCCAAACTGACTCAATTTCAACTTTATGAACGCACAAAGCCACAATCAACTATGTATTAAATTTATTAAAGAAACTGCCGTCTCCACAAGATAAAATTTAGTGCTGCCCAGTTGTCATTTTGGTCGTTAGATGTAAGTTATATCAGGGGCAATATTTGTGTGGGCTTTTTATATCTTGATATAAGCATTTGTAAGATAGCTTCGAAAACGTATTTTTGCCGGATTTAATCGCTTAAAAAGGCCGCTGTGGTGTAGTGAAAACAGCTTCTCATAAAAATACAATCGCCGTTCGGAGTCGGCGTAAAACTGTAGGTCCCTCCGCCTAGTGTGACAACATCAATGAGCACGCCACAAATCGGAGGAGAAGCTCGGCCAAACACTAACAAATGTGTAAGCGCCAATCTATTATTATTATTATAATCGCTTAAAAAATTAGAAAATATGCTATATGTTTTCTATGAGCAATTACCTAGTCAAAAANTTTTTCTTAACAGCGGTCGTCCCTCGGCAGGCAATGGCAAACCTCCGAGTGTATTTCTGCCATGAAAAACAGCTTCTCATAAAAATACAATCGCCGTTCGGAGTCGGCGTAAAACTGTAGGTCCCTCCGCCTAGTGTGACAACATCAATGAGCACGCCACAAATCGGAGGAGAAGCTCGGCCAAACACTAACAAATGTGTAAGCGCCAATCTATTATTATTATTATAATCGCTTAAAAAATTAGAAAATATGCTATATGTTTTCTATGAGCAATTACCTAGTCAAAAATGCACTAAATCACCCGTTTCCACTTTTAAAACACTACTAAAATGTATAGGCCGCTATGGTGTAGTGCGCGTTTCCACTCCACAACGCCTGGGTTCAAACCCTGGTCAAAGCAACATCGCAAAAATATAGAAAAAAGGTTTTTTCTTAACAGCGGTCGTCCCTTGACAGGCAATGGCAAACATCCGAGTTTATTTCGGCCATGAAAAACAGCTCCTCATAAAAATACAATCGCCGTTCGGAGTTGTCGTAAAACTGTAGGTCCCTGCGCTTTGTGTGACAACATCAAGGCGCACGCCACAAATCGGAGGAGAAGCTCGGCCAAACACTAACATATGTGTAAGCGCCAATCTATTATTATTATTATTATTAAAATGTATAATTTAACTTTATTATTAAGCAAACACATAGTTTTTTCAACATAGGGCCTGTGCCAATCGGTAACTTTTTTCTCCGTGGTGAGACGGGGTGGAAAAATTTGCTATGGTGTACAAATAAATTGAATTTTGCTGTGCCAAATGCAGAGTTAAATTTTGACAGTTGAAAAACCAAACAAACGCTCGTGCGAAAGCTTTATTTTTGTGTGTTGCTGAAATTCTTAAAATTTATATTTATTTTATAATTTGCAAGTAACGTACGCTTTTTTTATGCTGTTTCAGCTTTCATTTTCATGTTCACCAAGCAATATTATGTGTATACATGGTTATAAACTGTCAAAATTTTACCTAGCCCCATGAGCTAGGTAAAATTTTTACGTTCTTATTCACCACGAGAAATGTCAGATTTTTACTTTGATCCGTCAAAATTTTCTCTTTTCTATCATTTGGCACAGGCCCATAAAATATTTATTTTGTTACTAAAAACAAACAACAACAATCTTTCCGAACTGAAACGCAAGATTGCAAAATAGCTGCAGTGCTGCCACTGTATTAGCGTTTCATAGTAATTCATTTTTCCTTACAAGGTGTTTGCAGTGTTTCAGTGCTTTTCTGTATTGTTGCCAACTACTTTATATATCAACGTTATATATATTTAACTGATTTTTAAGTGGAAATATATATGCGGTAAATATCCCCGTTAAATATATATATATATTTAACTGATTTTTAAGTAAACCGCATATATATATATAAATGTTACGGTCAAATTTATATATATATGCGGTTTACTTAAAAATCAGTTAAATATATATTTTTTAACGGAGATATTTATATATGTATATTTAACTGATTTTTAAGTAAACCGCATATATATAAAATTAAACCGTCGAATTTATATATATATGCGGTTTATATAAAAATCAGTTAAATATATATATATTTAACGGAGATATTCATATATTTTTAACTGATTTTTAAGTTAACCGCATATATATATAAATTTTACCGTCAAAGGTAAAAGTAAAAAAATTGGAAGAAGTGCATAGTGTAAGCAGAGGGTAAAAGCGTCTTTTCGTTTACACATGCGACAATAGTCGTGTTTTCTTTGGTTATAGAGCTCAGTATCAGTAACGTTATACTACTAGCACGGGTATAAAGAAATTATAGAAACTACCTCACTAAATTGGAAAAAATTATATTTACGAGATATCTATTTAAATAAATGTACATATAACATAAAGGCTATTTATTTGAAGCAAGTTATAAGAAACAATAGGTTCGTTCGCGTAGCTGTTAATTGTTCATGTTTAACCAAAACTTACAGGTTTTTGCGTTCGCGTACGCAAAAAACTTGCAAAGTAGGGGAAATTGAGAGAGCAAAGTGACATTTCATTTTGAGGGGAAGCTGTTAGTTTCTGTTGGAAAAATTTTTGCCAATAGCAATTTGCCAACAGCAATTTGCCAACAGGGAAACAGCTGATCAAAAACAGCTGGTTGGCATTTACGCAAATCACAAAATTTAATTTGATGGTTTGGAAGATAAAAATTACAAAATGCGACAAATTAAACTTGTAAGAAATAAGTAGTTATTTGTTTAATCAATAAACTGTGTCAGTATAACACTTTGCGATGACTTTTCGTACGTTTTAAATTTTACACTTTTGTATGTAAACAAAAATTATATCAGCTGTTCGTCTAACTTNCTGTTTGTGTATGAATTCATTTGTCACGGCTACCAAACTTTGCGAATTATCAGTGAAACAAAACAAACAGACGGGATAATAATTGAACCAGATCTCTATCAGGATCATATCGTTGTTGAATTTGCGTGCAAAATTTGTATGCGGATCCCGATTATTGCCTAAGAAAACATAGCTAGAGTTGCGACAGAGTTGCATTGTCTTCAGTTTATCAAGTTTATTCAGTGAAATCGCTGGATAAATTTATCAGAAATGTGTAAACGAGTTTCCATACAAATTTTGACAGTTCATTTATAAGGTTTACACAATTATAAAATTTTACGGTTTACAATGCATTTATAAGGTTTGATGAATACCCTTAATGATGTTGCAGCCACGAAATTTTCGTGGAAATGAAAATGTAGCTGTCAAACTACCAAATTGCCGGCAATAGATGACAAGATATAAGCTCTAATATATATTGCTCTTGAAGAGCAATGAGCGGTCTCCATTGGCTATTGATATTCTAACATATGTATCAAGATATAAAATTTAGGGCCGGTTACTCAATGTCTGGTTAACACTAATCTGCGGTTAAACATTGTTATCGACGTTTTCGATTCCATGCATACAACAGGGAGTCGGTAACGTCGATCACGATGTTTAACCTGTGGTTAGTGTTAACCAGACATTGAGAAACCGGCCCTTAAAGTATGTTCCCATTGGCGTAATTTAGAGGTCAATCTTAATTTACGCATAAATTAAGTACAAACTAAGTAGTTTCGCCTTGTAAAGTCTCTCAGTAAATTAAGTTGAAAGTACATAGTTTATCTTAAACTAAGAACCAAATCACGAACAAATCAGTGTCGGGTCTAATTTTATCGATAATAATCGAAAAGAGTACTGTCCCATATCTGATATGTCATTGTGTTTGCACGTTTTTGTTTTTAATAATCGCGCGTGGTAGTTTGTAAAATATTTCCAGAAGCTTTCTCTTTTGATCACTCATCTAAAATCTAAAAAATTACCACAAACAACTCAGAATATAAAAATATACGCAATTACTCACATTCGCGACCTCTTTTGGTTAAATAAACAATAACACAGGGTTGCTACAAAGCTGTCAAGACAATTAAAGAATCGCGAGTATGAACGCACTTAATTTAGTGAGGTATTTTAAAGGAAACTAAGTGTTTTATGTTGGTAATGTGAACATAGTTTTAACCTGTAGAAACCAGTGTTGCCGTTTTAGCCCTTTGGTGGCTAGATTTAGCTACCACATAATTTTATTGGCCACATATATTTAAAATTGCCCCTAGTCCTTTTTTTAGCCCTTTGGAGAGTTTATTTATACTTGGCATGAAAAAGTTGTATATGCTTAATTTGATCTCTTTTTTTCATTTATGTAAGAGAGGAGTTTTCAAACTAAGAAAGACTGATATATATACATATATGTATTGTATGTTCTTTACGTTTTTATACATACATACTGTAAAAGTGTTAGGGCTGTTCACTTATCTCTTAACGATCTATCTAATATGCTTAATTTGTTAAATGACCCATCAAGTCGATTGACCGTATACTTATGTTCTTGTGGTGTGATTGTACCAGCTGCTGGTGCGACTTCAAAAACTATTTGAAAATTTTATGATTGTTCCAGCATGCTAGTGTCGTGAGTGGTGAAATTAGCTCAATTTTCTAAGTAAAAAGTGTGTTGGCGAAAATTTCTTGCACTATATGAGTCAAACCCTTGTTTAAGGAAGATTAAGTTCTCGATCTTGCAGTTATGAATAAAAACAAAAAAAAAAACAATATATTTGTCAATGTTATTGTGGCTTATTAATATTTTTATTTTTATTTTCTTATTGAGCTTTGTACCACGATTGTTTATTAGGAAAAATTGAAAAACCAACAGAGTCTAAGCGGTAGAAGTTATAGCAGCTATTTCTCTTCATCAGACTTCTTTTTTCTAGACTTCAGCAGGGATCGAACCTGCGAATTCGATGTTCAAAGTCAGAAGCGTTAACCACTGAGCTATGTACATCCCGTAAACTCTTGTTGCTAATTCATTTTCCTTATTCAACCAACTACTATCAAGTGCAGCTGATTTGCCGCTATTTAAACTCGACAGCGTGGTTGTTGTTGTCAATTCTATACATCCATTTGCTTATTTG